>NC_063218.1:50878939-51181969 GCF_020740725.1 Corvus hawaiiensis | reverse complement strand
ACTCCTGGAACATAATAGAAATCCTAACAAAAACAGAGCTTGTAGGAAACATTCTCTCAACATACAGCATGATCACAAACCCTGAAAGGCTGGTTGACATTTTCAAAGCTGCAAAGGGAATTTGGATGCCGCCAATTCTCATTAACTTTAATGGGAACTGGGCATCTAAATCTCTTAGGAAGTTTTGCAAATCCCACCACAAATGACCATTTAGGTGGTAAGCATTAAATGGTATTGCCTGCCAGGCACCTTTATCTTAAGAGAGCTTCGTAAAGTGAAGCTTCATTGTTTTCCTCCTTGCAGAATAGTGTGAGAGCTAAATGAAGTTTCTCACTCATGGTTTACACAGAAACATTTTTTTCCTGCCCCTTGCAAGGTGTAATTCAACCGGTTTCTTTAGGCTATCACTGGGAGAGACAGGACAAAGAAAACACATAGGAAAACAATCACTGCTGAGAGATAAAAAGTAAATTAACCGCAAGTTGGTGAGTGTTTCTGAGCAGACACTTCCGAAATATACGGGCTTTTTATTTGACTTTTAATAGAAATATTTGGCATTATTAGAGTGCTAAATTTCTCACCTATTCATCTTTTACTTTCTATATGCCCATCTTTCTGACTAACACCTTGGCATTCAAACAAGTACTATGCTCAAAAATAAAAAAAATAAAACCTGTATAAATGACAGTGTTCAACCATGAACACATTGTCTTTTATGAATATTATAATCACAGAATCAATAAGCCTACAAAGAAAAAACAGGACACAAAACGTGTTTTGTCATTTCTGACGAAGTTATAAAAACAACAGACATTCAATATGCCAAGTGTTCTTCAATCCTTCATAATCATAGCCTTATTGAAGTGAGGACAAAAAGGGTCTAATTGCATAGGAGCAATCTCAATGTAATAGGTTATACACCCAGGCACTGCTGCACAATACAACAAAAACAACGTTCCCTGTGTATAGCAGAATGTCATCTCTCATTTTCAGGCAATTACCTTCTTTCTTGTCAACAGTTTTAATAACCTCCATCATCTCTAAAAGACTTTTGCTTCAGTTAAATAATTTTCAGCTTTTTAATATGCAAATGTGCTTGTTCATATGCATGGGTGAAGTGGCGCTGCTACTTGAAATGTGTCAGTACATTGTGGAGCACCTGCACCTCGGGGAAGCTTGATTTAATTGACACCTAATACTATTCATTATTCCACTTAGTGAGCAACTCCTATTAGTCACCTGTAGGTTTTCCTATAAGCAGTGCTTTGGCCACCAATGAAAATATGAATATTTCTATAAATAGAATGGCCATATTTAGTAAAGGGGGTTCACTACTGGTGAGTCTGGAATATCATCTCATTGGGAATATTTCTTAGGATGCTCCCCCACCCCCATTTCTCCCAAGAACTTTTCTTGACTATGATGGAAGTCAAGAGTAACTCCGATTCAAAAAATATTTAATCTGTGTTAACTCTCGAAAGCTTGATTATCTGACTGTATTAAAGGAACATTGTGTGAAATATGCGAAAGGGAACAGGGGACAAAAAGAATCAAGGTGGGTGGGTTTCATTAATGGAGCTCCTGTTTCCTTAAAGTGGGATCTGAGTTGGACAATTCAAATGTCTGCTTTATGTGACCAGAATGTAATCACTGGCTGTGCAAAGAAATGCAGAATATGTGTTATTAATTGAATATTCCTGTAATAAATATTTACCGTTTTAATCTAGCTTAACCTTATCCAGCTAATAGCCAATTTTGCTCAATTGTGAAGAATGTGCAACAAAGATCTTTAAATTGCTACACGAAATAATTATGTTGAACATGGGATTCTCTGTCTTTACTGATATGATGTGATAAATACACGCTATAAATGGATACAGTTTCAAACTGACATTGTTCTTTCACTGCTGTATTAGAACTCGGGCACAGTGCACCGTATGTGCTGAGTTGATGATATCGGGGTTGTTTCTTTACCACATGGTCTGTAACCTTATTGTTCAGGCCACATTTCTTTCCAGCATTAATGCATTTGTTAGTCCCAGAAGGCTTAAACTACAGATGTTTAACATCCTGCTTATGGACAGATCATCTGGAATATGAACTAAGAAATCTATACGACTTATTAGTATATGTTATGAGTGGAGCAGAGATTTAATAGCCTGTTCAAACTAGATTAGTGAAACAGTTTCTTACAAAACTGCAACTTCTTAAAATAGACTCATGTAAAAATGAAAAATTAAGATATTCTTTTGATTAAAAATGATTTTTATCAGAAGAATTTGTCACTAATTAATGCTGTTTACATAATAGTGCATGTAACATTAATTACAGCTTTCAGAATGTTAACTGCAAACCTTTTTTTTTTTTTTTTTTTCCCTTCTGTGAGCACAGATTTACCAGTATGGTAGAAATCAGAGCTCTTTTGAGGTTTTTTTCTGCAGTGTATTCAAAGTGATCATAAATCAAGTCTAGAATTCAAAGACAATTAAGGACATAGGCAGTAAAAAAGACTGAGCCATGCTAACCCAAAACTCGAATCATTTTTAAAGTAAGTGGGGAGAACACCGGTCAACTAGGCGATTGTTGGTATCCCCCAAAATGTAATCTCCAAGCTGAAGAATGGCAGCTGGCAGAACAGCTGGTGAATAGGATTAATGTCAGAAGAAAGAAATAAAACTCAACATATGTCCAAGCCTGCGGTGCTGGGACTGAGCATGATTGTACCCCGACGGATACCATGTGTACAGCTGGAAAGTGCCACTGTGCCATGCTTCTCTACCCCACAAGGTCATTTCTAAGAAGTATAGCTAATATCTGAACTGAACTTTTTCTTGAGAACTCTGGCTGCTTAAGAAACGAAGAAACAAGCTTCATAATGTAAATATTTTGGATTATTTTAATGCTCTCTGGGTGGGTTTTTTATAATACAATCTCAACTAAAAAAGCAGATTAGTATTAAAAAGGACAGATTGCACTAATGTACATATAATTTTAAAGCTATTTAAACCTTTTAATCTCATCTCATTCAGATTTCCACATTCAAGGTTCAAATAATACCAAAACTGCGAGTTTAATAAAATAATTTGATTTCATAGGACTTTCATATTTTACTGAAAACTAATTTTAATAAACAGCATGCATAGCTAGAATATGCCAAAGAAATTTGGAAAATGGGGGAAAATTTGACACTAGCATTAATTCATGTTTATATTTTGAAATGTTAGTTCTTAAGGGTTTTTCAGCTCACGTCTTAGCATACTCCTATTTTTTTCTGTAACAGGGCAGTTGTTGGAATTGGTTATAGTGAAGAACAGTAAACATATAAAAATTCCTAACTCATGAGAAAGGTCTGAGTATTTTTAGAAGTTTGAAAAGAACAAATTCTGTTCCATTTCCATTTTTCTACTAGTAGCTTCGAGCAAATCCTATCAGCTAAATGGCAAAGTTCATGCGAAACCAAACTACACCACAACTCTGGAGAGAGAGAGAGAACAAAGGGTTAACATAACCCATTTTGTCCTGTGCCTAATGTCATTTTCAAAAATGGTGATTTTGGGTGCCTTTTACTTTGCTTAGGGAATATAAGGGAAAAAAATACAGTCCCAAATCCAGGTCACTTTCTAAAATACTGGCTTCAGCTCTGTTCACTCGAACTTAAAATATTTCCCTGATGAAAATGCAAAAATTATTGAAGTGAAAAATCACAACCACACCCCAAAACAGTCTTGTCACCTTTTCACTTTTTTATTTTCCTTTTACTACTGTTATCTTTCCTTTTCTCTTTTTCTGTTCTTTTTCCTTTCTTTCTGGCAGCATATCAGGAAACATGCAGTGGAATAATATCCCACACTCTCTTCCCAGAGGAAAAGACACATGCATCTCAAAGGATGCAAGCATGCAATGCTACCTTGGTACCTTAAAATGGAATATCCAACTGGTGTTCCATCTGTCAGCTGCAAGACAGCAACAGGTAACCAGAGGCAATATTTTATTACTCATACTAAGTTGACTTCACTTAGGAGGATAAATGTACAGCTTTCTTCTTGAAGAAAAGAATCAAGAAACGGCAAGCAAACCTACTGACTTGTTTGGGTTAGAACTACATTTTTCTGACTTGTAGAAGGATGTTTGTTCATATTTTAATAATAATGGAAATCCTTTACTGTAAGAGATACAGAAGAGCTACAAAAGAACCTCCAGTACAGGTGAGAAACTTGAGCCAGTTTAAAACCAGTGAGTGTCAAAGGCCACAATTGTTACTTGTGAACAGTGGAATTACAAATTAAATTTCCACTAAAACCTCTAACCTTTTTTTATTTATCAGGTGCTGCTATGATAGTCACATAATATTAGATACCATGATATGTTACAGAAAAAACTAGAGGCCTTCTATTCTTTAAACATATTTCATTCTAAGTCCATTGGTGGCCTAATTTTAAGTGACCTGCAGTGGTATGAATGGATATAGCTTGTATTTAAGAAATTTCTAATGTGTTTTCATCCTCTTAACAAAGATAATTCACAATTTGTGTTCCATCATTTATTTCGAACGTCACTATAACCTATTCATTACATTTGTCATTGCCTACCCATTTTCCATTTATTTGGAAATACCTGCCCATTTTTACCAATTTTTCCTAACCACTGCTCAAACGAACACCAATAAGCCAAGTGGAAAAATAATTTTATATAATGAGAGTGAAAGTATAATGTGTGGTATATTCTAATGTCCTGATGACTGACTCCTTCACTAGGAAAAAAGCTGAGAAATTTTAATTTCTCAGACACACACGCGTGCATTTTTAACAACAGCAAAACTTCTAGGAATGATTCTGAGCTCTCCTTGAAGAAGGACTCTTATGTGAAGGTCTATATGTCTAATTAAGATAGCAAATCTTGGATATTTTTCATCACATAAAATTATTCCACTCTATTTTAAGGTCGTCTTGATTCCAAGTAAGAATCTCCAGCAGCACTGATCTGATATCATTATGTAGTGGGGAAAATGTTTTTGTTTACATTCATATAAAAGGGAAAGAAAAGCACATTGCTTATTAATATCTACTGAATTGTTTAAGAGGATTTTTAAGATACAAGTTAAAAGAATTTCATAATTTCAATTTCTCCTTTTCATTTAATAGTAGACATTCATTAGGACCCACACACTGTAATAAATTATAATAATTTCAAACAAGAATTAAATTACTAGGTACCTAGTGAAAGAGCCATTTTTTCTTAGGTACCCTGTAATCTAACTGTCAGATTTAAAATCTATTCCCAATCAACTCTTCACAACATTCACATTTATTCATCTATGCTAAATTAATAAAAGGTGTGAATAATACTGACAAAATTGATCATTATTGTTCATGTAGATTTAGAAAATTATAAGGTAATCTAAAATATAAAAGGAATTGAGGGAAACTATTACAGTTCTTATAAATAAATTCATCCTTTGCTATCTTTTTTTAAATCAGGAAAAATCTTCAGCAAGAATTTATTGAGATTGACTAGCAAAGCTATTTAATAAATTGCACATTTCAGAACAGAACTGCTTTTTTATTTCAAAAACTATTAAAAGTTGATGATGACTCTAATGCGACATGAGAGTTCACCCAAAACCTTAAAAAGTAATGCTGAAATACCAAACGAGCTACCCAATGTCAGACTGAATGCAAATTTTTTGTAGTTTGAGCCGAGGGTATGCCAAGCATCTTCCACAAGGTCCTGAGTGAGCTCAAGTAACATGGAAGTAAATGGGAATTGGGAATTTTGGGATCACCCAGAGTCCCTTGGAATCCAGATTTGACTGAACTCACCAACTCTGTAAAACAAGCCAAGCATCCCTCCCCTTTATCTTGTAAACAGACATACAAGGGGACAGCATTCTCCAAGGAATTAAAGAAGGTTGTTACACAACCATCTTTCCTTGCATACAGACTTCTCAGCAAGCACCCACTGGATGCTATTCCTGCTCTAGTAAAATAAGAGACAATGTCTGCATCAGGCTCTCCTGTCCTTTGCACATTTGCAGTAATTCCTGCCATCTAACCTCAGTGACCCTCTCCCCCCTGACGGGGATCCCTGCAGATAAAGTAAAGCATGTCAACATCTGTTCCCATTCACACCGATTTTAATTTACAAAAAGAGCTTTGCTATTTTCAGAACAGGCTCCAGAGCACAATGACAGATTTAAGGCCTTTAATGGGGTTGCGTTTTGAGTGTGTCAGCGTTTCAGACTCACCAGGACTTGATTCTAAGGGGCTGCACCAAAAGAAGCTGCGGGGGTTTATGGAGCCACAGAAAGGGTGTTCTTCTCACTACCGTGCTATTTACCTACAAACCAGCTGGCAAAGTTTTATGTCCTTAACAAACCCCTGCATCTGCTGCTTTGACCAGAAATTGGAGATCCAGAGCACCAGGGATACAATTCCTTCCCCTCCCATTTTCACTCTGTGCATTCCTTCTGCCACCACACACCTTTCTGAAACTCAGCATGTATTACTGGGGGGATGTTTTCCAAACTGCTTTCTCATGACAAAGCTCTGCTCTTAAAGACTTTTGAACCCACTGGTTTTTGTGAAAGCATAACCAGGCCAAAGCACTGTGTGGTTTTTGGGTTTGGTGGATTTTTTTAAAAAAACCCACAGTCCTTGGTCTCTCCTGCTCTATTACAAATACTGCAATAAGTAACCATCATTTCTCCAAAGTTCTTTTAACTGGACATTATTTATCAATTACCCTTGTAAATCTAAAGAACTTATTCATCCCACTAGAAAGTTGCAGAGCACACAGACTGTGAAGATCACAGTGGTACAAAAACGATTCACAGAGTTCCAGGGAATTCATGGTGACTCAAAATATTTTTTTTCCATCTCCTCAAGAGGGTTTAGAGTTTTTATAAAAGATATACAATATGAAGAACAACTTGGAGAAACAATGCACAAGTTGTGTTGTAATCACAGAACAGCTAAGACATGAGCAGCTGAGCAGAAGGAAGATGGGCAGTGGAATGCCATACAGTAATCAGCACTGTTGACTAATCAGAATTTGAGACACTAGAAGGTAATAAGGGTATTATAAAGAATGGCTTATTGAAGGAGCAGCTGTTTATGTGTAGCTCACTGTTTAAATGAATTCCACTAGATTGCCATGGTATGTTTTGGTTAAGAAAAAAAAGTTTTACTCAAAAAAGAAAAAAAAAGAAAAGGAAAAGATATATCAGGAAGGGCAAATACAAGGGAGTAAATATCTGTGTATCACGACCACAAGTACATAAATAGAAGTAGTTCTCTAGGTACTGGGGACCTCCAAAAAATGACATAAATTCAGTGGCCCTGGAAGTTACAAAAGAATATTCATTACTTAGGCAAAGCTTAAATGTCATCTTTGTTAGCCTCAACCACTGAGCGTTGTTGCCATGGGCACAAGAGCTGAGGTGGTTATGGAGGGTAATAGACAAAGAGGAAAAAACCAAGGGAAAGTGTAACTAAAACCAACTACAGAGCCATTTTAAGACATTTATATTTGCAACAGCAGCCAATAAACACAATAAATAAATTCAACCTCATTTACAAAAAAAAAAGCCAATTTTAATATCCCTCCCCATAAACATAGTAATAAAATAGTGCTATGATCTCAACTAGGAAAATCTAATTAAATAATGTAAAAAGACCAAAAACAGAAACAATATTCAAAATCATACAAGCGAAACCAACAACTCACCATAATGCTCAGACAATAATCATTTTCAAATCTATGTGCCATAGGGTTGTTCAACAGTTTTTTTGTTTGCTTGTTTGTTTTCAGAAACCAAGTCACAGTTTTGCTTTTCAAAATATCTTTGAAGAGTTGGGAGCAGGAATGAGGCTGCCTAACTGTAGTGGAAATTTATCATAATCCATTATTTAAAATATTCTACTTTGGACAGCAAGGGCTTGGTAATATTTAAAAGCAGTCAGCAAGAAGTGGAAACTCTGGTATCTTTTGTAACAGTTCACATGTCAGACTGGCAAAGTGCCCACAGTGTACGGCAGAAAAATCTATTTAATGTCTGCCCCACAAGGCGACATGAGGCTTGATTGGCAGCAAGCAGAGAGTGGCTTTTGATCATGTGTCCTAACAAGCAGTTCCAGCTCCTGTCTCTTCGGCTGAGCGGCTCCACATTACCTATTCAAACAGAAGTGACAGGCCACTGCACTACTCTTTGGCTCTAGTCTCACGCAGTGGGAGCTATGCTGGAGTCAGAGCCACTGATTAAATATATCACTTTTTCAAGACAAGCAGGTTGTCTGAATCAAAGTTGGACAGAATAGACTCAACATTATTAAAAGAGGATATAAAACTGGAGTTGAGTGATGTTAGGCCAGTGTGTACAGCCTCAGGGATTCACAGACTGACAAGGGGAATAAGGAACAGCAGAACTCATAAAGCAGGGTCAGAAATTAGCTGTGACACCTTGGCCATTTTCCCATCACTTCAGGGCCACTGTGTTTCAAATCCTGTAGTCTCTTTTTGGCCTTTTTTTTAATGATTTTCTGTGCGGAGAGGTGGAAGGGGGGTGTAAAAATCGTTCACTAGTGAAAGTTGCAAATTGCAGTTTTACAATTGGATATATAACATTAGCCACATTTTGCCACCTAATATACAGTGTTTTCTAATTAGATTGTGGCTTTTTTCCTTGTATTCTCATCAGCCAAATTATTGTCATCAAATAATTTGTTGATACAGCACTGGCTACCCTTGCTCTAAGGAACAACCGAAAGCTGGGGAAAATGACTGAATAGAGATGCTTATTACATTGCCTTGTTAGTTCATTAACAAATTGGTTTGATTTTTGAGGTCATATGTCTGGCCACTGTCTGTTGTGTTACCTGATACACAGACACAAAAGGGCAACAGGCATGATTCTTTGTCTAGTTATTATATCACAGAAACACCAGATACGCTGAAACCTAGTGGAACCAATGCTCCAACTAAATTTTTAATTACAAGTATAGCTGCAGATGTAACAAAACCTATTAACAAAGCTGCAACAAGCCCATTTAAACAGCTAAAAACACAAACAGACTACAGAGGGAACAGAGGCTGAGGCAAAAGAAGCTTATCTTACTTAGTGATGCATGTGCATATGCCAAACATACAAAATTATTTCTGGGCTATTCAAAATTCTGTAAAAAATATTTAAATTATGATACAAAATCTTGACAGATTTTTTCCAGAACTACTCCTGCAGTAATTCTATTGAAATTAATAGAGTCACCTCAGGAATAAACTTGGTTCAATATTTATTTTTCACTACGGCAAGTTCTTCTGACATTTTAACAAACCTCTGCCCGATGTGTTAGTTTTTGTTTCACTGTAAATATTTAAAAGTAATCTGCTTGTTACATATTTAAGATACGATAAGGACTGCTAAGACCTGCCCTGAGAAGCAGAGCTGTTTTAAATATTGAATATGCAGGTAAATTTTAAGATAGAGTAGAAAGAGGCGAATCCTGTCCTCATGCATATCCTGTAACACACACACAGCATAGCTATAAATGCAAGCAGAATTCATTCTTAAGGTGGTGTTACACTAAGAAATTCAGTACAGAGCCCGTAATGGTTTTGGTGCCACTGCAGGCTCTCTAAGCTGTAGTGTTCAGACTTCTTCCAGATGGGTGAAAGAGCCTGCTTGCTTCAACATTTTCAAACAAATAAAAGACAGAAGAGTATTCAAGATGGGGTTTTTTAGGTTCAGTGAAGATCATGATTTACCATAGAGGGTGATGTCACATCAAGTTCTTTAAGAAATGTGAGCAGGCAGCACTGCATTACAGCTTCATGTCAAAATATGGCAAATGGTTATGTAAAGCATTAAGTAAAGCAGTTAACAAAAAGGAAGATGAAAATAAACAGCCATTCATACATAGGGCACTGTGCCCAGGAACTCTGGGCACCTATGTAAGTAAAACTAAAAATATATTATGATTAATAAAAGAAAACAGCTATTAGATACATTCCAAAATGCTAGGCTGTAGAACAAGACATTTTGGCACAGCTTTACTGATTGGCAGCCCATGTTAAAGACCAACCCAAGACTGCAACAGAGTGAGCGCTGCTAGTCAGGACAGAGCAATGCTAACAGGAGCTCTCTGCAGATGTTTACATAGTACTTGCCCTCAAGACTATATTTAACAAGGACTATTGGCTTTTTTTTGAGGAATATCACAATCTGAACTTTACAAAAACACCAGCACTTCTTTATGTTATTAAAGCAGGACAGAAGAGGGTGGATTTTGACACATTAACAACTGCTTCGTTTTGGAGATCAGTGTGCCAATGAGCAAATAAGGAAGAAGCCTGGCTAGAAATACGAATTAGAAGGATTCCTCACAGTCCAAAATACACTTGTGAAGCACAGAAATATGTAGTCCAGAACACTGAATTGTGCTTTTATTCTTGGTTTTTGCTTTGTGCTCATCAGCTATGCACGAGGAAGTGAGAGCACAGGCACAGGGCTAAAATTCAAATTATGGCGATGAACAGGGCTCAGCCAGGGCCTGAGCAGAAGTTCAGGAAGTATCAGACTTTATCAAAATTAATTCCCTCTTGGCTTTAAAGGTACCAGCTCAGTCCTACAGTGCAGAGCTACTGGCCTTAAAATAAAACATGTTTGAGACGACACTTAGGGTTCTGTGCCCAGTTCTGGGCTCCCCAGTACAAGAAAGATGTGGGACTGGAGGAAGTCCAGGAATGGGTCACACGGCAACCAAGTGACTGGAGCATCTTGCACATGAAGAGGGGCTGAGAGCACTGTGAGTGTTTAGGCTGGAAAAGAGCAGCTTCCAGGGGATAATACATAAATATCTTATGGCAGGAGTAAACAAGACAGATTCATGCTCTTCTCAGTGGTGCCCAGTGACAGACCCAGAGGCAAAGGGAACAAAAGGGAAAACAGAAAAGTCCCTTGAAACGTAAGAAAATCCTTGCTTATTGTAAAGATGACCAAACACTGAACAGGCCGAGGATTTTACAGCCTTGGAGATACTCAGAAATTGACAGGACATGGTTCTGAACAATCTGTTGTAGGTGATCCTGCCCTGTATGGAGAAACCTACCCTCATCAGCCACTCCATGATCCCATGGAACCAACAGCAAACCGAGTGCACGAGAGCACAGATCGACTGCCACTAAAATAAACACAGTAAGGCTCTTTCTCAGATTGGCTGATACACTCAAAACAAGAAAGCTGCTTTTAATGATGACATCCTAAATTTTATGATGCTGAACTGAGCAGGTCTTTGTAAAAAACAATAAATTCAAAAGCCAATTTCCTCCCTTACACTGCAAAAAGATTTTACACTTAGACCCTTACACTCTAGAAAGATTTCCAAATTTTTTAAGCTCCAATTCTTCCCATTGCAAATTTCAGTGAAAATAAAATTGTAAAAGAAAAAACTTAAATGAAGCAATATTTTAAATAGAAAAAAAATTAGCTAGTTTTTTTTTTCCTCTCTAATTCCTACTTATATTTAATAACACGCAAAAGCAACACTGACATTGAATGGATTTAGGCTCCCTGTTAAGAATATTTGTTTGGGGTTAATTAGCATGGCTGAAGACTAATCTTAATAATTGTTTGTTGCTTCCACTGGAGGCAGGTTTCCCTCACAAACGAAGTGGCATCTTGGAGTTTCAGACTGAAACACAGAGGTGAGAGTAGCTACTCTCTCCACTGGATGAACAAGACAGCCTGAGCATGCAGCTGCCTCGTGCAGCCAGGCAGCAAGTGCCTCTGTCTCTCCTGTGGCAACCAAATAAAGTTGTCAAAATTATTTTTAAATAATGACAAAGTATCTAAACCAAATACTGTATAGAAAAATAAGGAATATATCAGCATTTAAAATGTATATGCTGCTGAGCATTTTTACTGTCATTTCTTTAAGAAAAGCAGATCTAATTAGCTGTATCTCCAAAGTGTGTACCTAGCATTTTTATTATGTATTATAACATTTTGCTTAGAGTTGACATTTTTATTCTGACAAGGACTGTCTGGAGAGCTCTCAATAAATAATACATTTACAATTTTCAGTAAATAAGCACTGGACACAAATCGTTATCCTTACTTACAGCTGCCCCTCTCTAATAGTGCTTTTACAAGTAAGGTGACTATTCAGTCTAATGCAATATTCTCAGTGCTGGGAAGATATTTTCATTCATTACCCCAGTCACAAGCACTTAAAGCACTTTTAGGCCCTGTTGCAAACCAGCAGGAATGGAAAAGATAGTAAGACCAACTAAAACTAAAGTCCATCACCAAAGAAATCTGAGGCCATTCACCCTCCAGATCTTGGAAAATACAATGGCGTATGAGATCTGCCATGTTTGAGCCCTACTTTTCGCTTGTAACCTTACATTTACATTAGCAATTTTAGGAAGGGAAGTATCCCAGTCTAGTCCCTACTATTAACCTGATGACTACAAAAGGCATTTCAATTGCCATTTCAAAGCATGATCTGATCATAACGTTGTTTGTGTCACAGAACATCAGAAACTACTGGAGTTTGAATTTATTTTTCTGTTGCCAAGATTGTGCAACTGAAGCAACTCTCCATATTTTTACAGCTATTTACTCACTTATACTCCCTACACCAGAGCTCACTGTCAGTTGTACCTATTCGTACTGATCTTGCCTTTTTTACTGCCCCTAGAAAAAAGCTGGCTTTTAAGATGTGTTTTTTTAATCATGCTTTCACAATACTAATAACATAAAAATAGTGTAAAGATAGCAGGTGTTTAACCATGTCTTAAAAGGAGATAAAAGTGTAGAGGAACATAGTGCAGAAAATTATATAGGATGGAAGCACTGGGACAATTTATCACACAATAAGAGATAAATTGTTTCTAACAATGGAGAACTTTAGAATTGAGGGGCACAGTGGGACGAACGAAAAAGTAAAAATGAGATTATCCCTGAAGGTGAGACATTGGAAAACACATCTCTGGGGAGGAACTGACTGGAATGGTCAGATGATGGCAAAGAGAAGATTTCAGCCTTTATCATTACAATCTGTCCTGGTCTACAGCTTAAGTTCAGAGATAATGAGAACAGGTTCAAGGCACGTTTGTTCCAATGAAAAGGATTTTACTCATCTCACATATTTTAGATTGAATAAAGAAGTTTCTTCAACATAATATAAGAATCTCAAAATGATGAAAGAAAATACTGGCTCAAAAATAAAAAAATTGTCACGGCTAGAATGGATTTTCCAGCCTTCAGAATTGAATCCTGAATTTCAGACTCTTCCCCTATCAGGATCAACTCTGTTTGTGTCAGCAAAAGCAACAATCTTGTAGAGGTGCACAGGTACAAAGCTTCGAAAAGAGAACAACCTGCACTGGGAAACTGAACCTTCAGAAAAATAGAAGCTCCATAAAATCCCATGGATCCTACACCTAGGGAACTGTCTGATAGCAACCAAAGTGTATTTTTTCCTGACAGGTTCTCAAGTGACTACCATCAGACTCACCAGTTTCTTGTTGATGATCCTGAATAAGAACTAAGAGGGGACATGAAAACCTCTTAGCAAAAGAGATGGTCTAACTAATCTATCAAGTTATTCATGTAGATCTCATTCTCCATGATACCTATGTAAAAGTCTGGACTATTCTCCATTTGTGTGCCATGAATTAATTCCAGAACCAAGAAAAGTGAAGAGAAGCTTTCAAATGTAGCATGAGACATACTGAAAAGTGCTGAAAAATTCCTATATCCACACAGAACCTGTGAGTAATGATTAGATTCTCAAATGCTACAACACTGGGTAAGACTGTAGTGTAGGCAGCCAGATAAATACAAAGATGATGTGGAAAGATGATGATTTGTGCCAGTTTTCTAAAAAAAAAATTGAGATAGAATTTAATCACAAAATACTACTCTGAAAGATTCAAAGTATACAAGAAAGTGAATAATCAAAAATGCCTAAATTCTGACTCAGAATGATAAATAAAAACACAAAACAAAATATTAATGGCAAGACACAGTACAGTTACACAGACTGAGTCTCTCTTGCAAAAATATAAATTTCATTAAATGAAAGTATATGAATGGAATGAATTTCTAAAAGAAAAATCAAATACAACAGAGAGAAGGAAAATGGGTTGCATCTTCTTTTAGTTACCTGGAAAATTATCCTAGAAAACACTTCCTTTGTAGTAATGTTCCAAAAAAAAGGTCCAAAATTACTTTAACACATTAAGACATAGGAATTCACTGTAGACTTCAACAAATGAATCCTTTGAAATTTTATGATCTATGAAACTTCCATAAATAGAAGAATGTTTTTTCCAAAATATATTGCAATGGAAAAGAATATATTGCAATGGAAAAGAGTGACCAAAATTATTTTACCAAGATAATTGGAATTTAAAAAACAAACACAAAACAAAAAAAAGAAAAACCACAGTCAAAAAGAGAGAAATAATAAGTTGCTAATAAGTTGCATTTAATTACATGGTAGGGAGGTAAATAATTGAAGAAAGCAGCAATTTAGGAAAATGTGCTTCATATCTCTCCTTTAACTTGGTCTGAGTCATCTATTTATTTTCTGGACATTTGGGATTTTGTGTTTTTATTTTGGAAGCAAGTGTAGAGTTTAGAACAGAAATTCTCTTTCTTAGATGCCACTATATACGGCTTCCTACAAAAAGCAAATAAAAGATAAGTATTCAAATAACAATATGTATAACTGATTCTGAATTTTCTTAGCAAAAGTGATTTCTAAGAAAAAAAAGGGAAATACAATGAGGGTGGTACCAAGCAGATATGATAGGGTTTTTCAAAGGTGATGAAAGGATTTTGAGGAAGATGGGCTTTTTCATATCCAAAAAGAAAAGCCAGTGACCATTTGAAAATTTCATAGATATCACAAAGAATAGAACAGCAGTAATAAGTCATTTTTATTGATTGCTTTGGGTAATCTTAATACCAAAACCCAGTAACATTTTTGAAGCCTTGAAACAGGACAAAATATCTGGATCCATAAAAGAAAAAGAAGAACAAGGGTCTGTAAATACCGAGTGTATGAGGATAGCCAGGGATCATGCCTTCAGCAGTGGAAAATGTGGGTATCCAGCACACCACAAGACAGATAACTTGAATTAAATCTCTGCAAAAAATCTGAAAAGCATTTAAAAATATTCACTGACCACAAATGGTCAGCAGCTCACTTCTAGGACTCATCCACCAAAGAGAGCTCCTGACATGTAATGGCCTCAAAGGTTATGCTTAAAACTATACTAAAAAACAAGTATACACGTCTGAAATCTCTCCGTTCTCAGCTGTGGCAGGCTTAAAACAAAGAATACAAAATGGAAGCTCTCCATTCATTTAATACAATATAATACAGACAGACTCTCAAAAAAAGAACCCAAAACAACCATAACAAAAAAAACCCAAACAAAACCTGAAAAAGAAAAAATTGCAACCAAAATGGTTTTGCCAATGTGGACTTCTAAAACACAGTATGTGAAAGTTTAAGTTTTTTTACTTCCCAATGAAATTAGGAGGAAATTTGTAGATTTGTGTGTGAAATATTTCAGTAGACTGTCCTTACTGGAATGATAGCAAATTTTATTAGGGAAGTGTTAATCTATTTTAAGTCAAAATAACAGAAAGTGTTCAATTATTATTAACACATGAAGCTGGAGAAAAAAATAACAAAACACAAAATCAGAAAAACCACCACTACTGACTAATGTAGTAAGATTTTTCCCTACTGCATATAGAATTAATAATACATGTGAACCCTTCATTTTTAATTTAGATATCCACCCACATATCCACCCATAGACAGAGAGTACAAACAGGTGCACATGACAGAGAATAGATGGAAATTTGTGAATATACTACCCTTTATATAGATGTTCATTATAATCCACCATGCATACACAGAAATCTTTGATCTCTGAATGTTCAACTATGGTCTTCAAGGAGGAAACAAGAATGGGAAGCACTTTATAAAAAGCTTGTGCTAGAATTGTGAACCAAGCTTGGTTGAAAAATGATACTGTATACATTGCTCAGAATCAAGGTCAAAAGTGAATTAGGAATCCAGGCCCTGAGTAATGAGGGCTTAGCACTCAGCAGAAATGACATGCCCAGTTTCCAGCTCAGAAGTGCCAGCTGACCTGCCAACCTAGCATTCCAGATCTGAAAGGGGGAAATCTGCTCTCCTCGCTACAGACAAGATGTGTACTACTAATTATTGCTCCTAGAGGCTTATGATGAAGTACAGTAGGATAGTTGTCTGGAAGCCAATTCTCAGCATAGAATTCAGGCAGCCCAGGCTGTAAATCTGTCTCGCAAAAGTAACATAAGCAATATTCAGAAAGAAAAGTCTTTTACTTAAAGGGGATAGAAAAGGAAAGAAGCAGTTGGACCATACTGTCTAATATAAACTCTTCGTTTTGAGCTTTGAAGAGCTTTAATACTTGATTTTACTGGAGGATACTTCCAAAGAAAAAAGCCAGTAAAACAATCCTTTGGCTCATAGAATAACTAAGATGAATATACTGAAGTCATCCAAGAGGCCCTAGAGTATAATGTTGTTGATTAAATTAGACACCTGTTCATTTCTGACCTCCTCTGTCTTATGAGAACACATGTCAGCAAAGTCTTTACATACTCAAATTAACTCTAAATATTTCTAGCATTCTTTTCTTTTTCAATTACAATTTTCTCATCAGTTTTCTCATTTCCAAATCATTACAAATTAAGACACAGGAGTGCTGTAATGTACAAAAAATGCAAATACTGGACCACGAAGTCAATAAAAAAAATGTTGTTTATCCTGTAATGTTGGTAATCTTTGTTCAGACTACAAATAAAGCTAAAAATATACCTAAGGTATATTCCTGTGTGAGGCAGCCGTGTTCCCACATCATACACAAGACATGACACTGGCTGAAGCACTATTATTAAAGAGAGATTAAAACAGCTGTACATTATGCTGAAGCACTCACTCTTCCCTTTACAAACAGACGGTCCTGGATTACAAGCAGCACTTGACCATTTAAATCACTACAACAACCAGATTTAACCAGCTGGGCCATATTCTCTTAGGCAATGCCTGTTGACCTCCTCAGCCACAGCTGCTCAGATGAAATTCTCATTAGACAACTTATTTTCAGGAGCCAAAGGACTCTGATTAAATATATCTATTTAGACACGATAAAGTCTTCCAGTATATATTTCTTTTCCAATGCCATGAGGTACAACAGAGACCACAAGCAGTATATACAAGCATGACACCTGATATCTGAGTATACAGCACAAAGTATTTAAGTATTTGACCCCAACAGCCCGTATTTCTCAAATTCAGATGCTATAGATGGACCAGAAAGTTACTATGTAACAAAATTAAGAGAGACTTTTCACTGTGCTGGTGTGGGGGTTAGATCTGATGACTGGAATTCTTGAGCTCTTTACTCCACTTTTAACTCTACAATTAACTTGACATATGACAGTGTGTTAGCCCAAATCCCACAGCTACATCAATGGTCATGGAGGTCATCCCTATAAAAGAGGCTAACATGAACTATTACATTCTTTTAAAGGAGGCATTCAAGACTTAAAGCCCCACACCACAGTATACAGTAGAAACACAGGTCTTTTCCCCACGTCATTCATTAAACCAATTATATTATTCTCTCTATTTCTTAAAAACATAGCAGGTATTTTTCAATTTGGGTAAGCAATTTTGTGGCAGGGCAGGACTTAGTACACAATGAGCTCCTCAATTGTATTGGTTGCATATCATTTTAAGAAAAGAACTGCAGAGAAATATATTTTAAAGGATTTATATTAAAGAGCATCATGTATAGTATGTGTGTGATCAGGCTTTTAATTAGGTTGTTTAAAAGACATTTTAAGAGGGCAATACAATTTCATAATCTCCGACCTCATTTCTCCAACTGACTGCACACTGTTAAAACAGTCTTAAAATAGTAATTATTTTTAAAACATTTTATTTTAATCAAACAAGCATGGAGAGTTTACTTTTTTTTTTTAATTCAGAGAAACCTCTGAATACTAAAATAAGTATTCTAATCTCTTCTAAGAATTTTGATATTCCTGGTCTACACAGAAGTTTAGAAAGATTGACATTCCTAAATGTAACATCCTGAAGCATTTCCAATCCTTCTATTAATAATTTTTCTATGTTAGTTTATATTGTATCAGCCAGATATCCATTAATTATTTTCTGTTAAACTTAAGTAGTTTTTTTTCCTACAGAACCTGCTGGATGAATTGAAAAGAACACAGAACTGTTAAAATCATCACAGAATGGCCTGGGTTGGAAGAGACCTTAAAGATCATCTAATTCCCACCCCACTGCTGCAGGAAGAGACACTTTTCTTCAGACCACGTTGCTCAGATCTCCATCCAACCTGACCTTAAACACTTCCAGGGAGGCGTGTCCACAACTTCTCTGGGCAACCTGTGCCAGAGCCTCACCACCCTCACAGCAAAGAATTGTCTCCTAGTATCTAATCTAAACCTAACCTAAACACGAAGATACAGTCAAATACCTTTGAACTTACACGCAGACTTTAGAATAGCTTTCCAGTATAATGTGGTCCATAAAAGGCAAGATTATTTTATAGATCAAAAATGACCTTTATTTCACAGCTGGTGAGAACACATGGTGTGGAAGGCTCTGACTCAGAGAGAGGGATCTCTCTGCTCTGCACTCTTAAAACAACCAGTGTATACTAACACAGGGGAAGTGCAGAAAATTCTTGAGAATCCATACAAAAATAAGCTATGAAATGCTTGAATCCCTACAGATAGATACAATATTTAAACTTTTTGATGCACATTTTTATTAGCTCACCATCCAGGACACTCATGGAAAAGCCTTTGCTGTGGTGTCAATATAATCAACAGCAACTTGTGCACTCCCGCAGCAAAGTACGAGCCAAGACCTTTGATTAGTATGGGGTGTCGAACGACTGCTACTGACTGCAGAAAACAACTTTGCCAAAGTAATATTTAAAATAGTTTTCCTAGCCTAACCACCAAATCTAAGAAAGCAATTTTTAAAAGAGTGATCTTTACAGCTGAAAACAGACAGATGGTAGTAAAGAATCTGGGACATTCTCTCTTTAGAGATGTTTCACCAGCTTCAGAAAGGACACCTATAGAACATACTGGCATTTAACAATTATGCCAAGAAATTTGGAAGCCTACTTCCATTACAACATGATTTTATCCCATATTTAAACATATTATTGTATCAGCTTCAATTTTAATTGGAATCTGCATTGCTACATGGAGCCAAAGGAACTTAAAGTGCACTGTTTGAAGTGCACTGTGACCACACCATGAAATAGAGGAGTCAAAATAATTCTGAACTCATTCATATTTCAAAGAAAAAAATGAATCACAAAGTTCTACTGCCTTGTGGGTCTGCTACATTATAAATATTCTTCCTGGGTTATTTTTAATGCCACAAAACAGAACTGGTAAAATATCTAAGAGAATCTACACAGATGCCTCCACACCTGTTTTTCTATTTCAGAGCCTCCTGCTCTCACAACTTCCCTGATTCAAACTCATGTATGAGCTCACAGACTAGAAGGTATTGTTGCAGAACCAAGTGAGACTTCATTCTACTTAGCATGGGGAGAAATTTTCATGGTGGGCCCTGACTGTGTGCACACATACACCGACAAACTCACTCTCCAATACTTTTTGTTTCCTACCATGGCCAAAATCTTAGCAAAATCGATGAAAGTATCTGAGTAAGGACTAGCCACATAAACTGCCTCAGCACTCAAAGATTTGTCCTCATTTTTATCTCTGTTTTAATACTTGTAACAATATCTGAGGAGACTGTTGAAAAAACAAAAGGCATTTCTTCCTCTGTAATTCTATCTAAATAGGTCAGAACTATGTACTTTTACACTTAAAACTGTTTCCCATTCTCCTAGTTACAGATGCTGGGTCATTCAAGATGAGAATTTCTAAGGCAAAACAAACCAGCTCATGTTTTATCCATTCTTATTGTTAAAAATAAACATTTATCTTTTAAAAGAAAAACAAATACAATTGAAGAATATCCCTCACAACTCTAAAGCCAGTTAAGAATTCATCATAACCTAAGATGTAAGAGTTGAGTTTTCACCAAATCCAACATTCTTGCTTTGACTCACAACCAAGACAATTTTAAAAGTTTTAAAAACTGGCATATTTGTCAAAAATCCCTAATGGATCTCAAACTACCATTGCCATGGAAACTTTATCCTAGCCTTTGCCAGTTACTCAGTTTTATGGCTCTTGATACCCCACACATCCTTTATGCCATAAAAATTACAGGATTGAGGGGTAGGGGTAACTGTATCACTCTTATCCAATGCATACCTTCTTGCTCAGTCCTGGTCATTTCTTCTAGTTTCTTCTGCTTCAGTGTGTCCACCACATCTGCTAGGCTTCCTTTGCGGCGCTCCGGCGTTCCAAAATTAACACTGGTCATTAGCTCGCTGCGGTCACGACCTCCTTCGTCGGGCTTGTTTGGTGAGGTAGAGGTATTTCGGAAGGAATATAGGGAACATAACTTATTACTCTCTGACTCCTGCAAAGAAACAAAACAATGTCAAAACAGGCAGGTAAAAGCTGAAAGCATTATTTCTTAGTCTGTAATACTAACAACCCTACATGTATCCTCCAGTTTCTAAAATGAGAATCATGATTTGAATTTCTTCATGCCAGTGTTTTACATGGGCACTTTTGTCCTTAAGTCCAGTTCTCTCCATGTTTCTAACATTCATACTTCATGCCTGAGATAATCTTCATCAAGGATTTCCCTTGTCAGGAACAAGCCACTTCAACAATTTTTAACTAATAATGTGTTAAGCTTTTACAGTTCTCTTTAGCTCCTTAACTAAGGACAATACATGTAGCACTCAGGAAGAAAGTACAGGCAAGGACAAATTATTCCTGGATAAAGCCTCAGCTAATGGAAAACAACATAACTTTAAAACCAGAGAAAGCGTTAGGCCAACAATGACTGAGGAGCAAGGAATCTACTTCACAGTTAAATAAGGCTTATGGTATGTGTCTATCCATGCTCTTTATCCAGTCTATCCATACTGCCCTGTAAATTAAATTTAAATTTTTCTTAAGGAATGAAGGTTACAATGCCTCTAATAAAGAAAATGAAATGTTATTTTCAGGCCAACATAGGCAAGAATGAGCAAGGAAATGGGGTTATGACAGAACAAGTCATGTGCCAACACATATGTAGGAAGACATGTATCAGAGGTGTTATACAGTCAAAAACATAGAAATAAAAAAGGGTTCATTCTCCTCTGTCAATTGATAGAGCTTATTTGAGCAAAAATTAAAAAAAAAAAAAAGGCATCACAAAGCAATGAGTAATGACGATTCTCCTCAATTTTGTGATATCACCCAACAGTGGAGCCTTTCCTGAACTTCTCTGGCTCAGACTTGTCATTCCCCCAGTCATACTTGCAACATTCACGGCATCTCTGCTTTCACAATTTCAGCTAAAAAGAGAAGAAGGTCTTGGATTTGTCCTCAAAAACTCAACCACAAGAATTTCTCGCACACTTCCCTTTCCAAAATTACTCTTTTATTTTAATTTTTAATAATGCCAGGCTAGGACTGCTGAACATTTGGGGTTAAAAAGTACTGATTTTTTTGTTTGTTTCTTTACAGTTTGCCTAGAAATGTTAGTGTGTATATTAGATTTCATGAAACATACTCTGTTTAAAATTAAAAAGCAATAATAGTGACAATACATTTAAAAATTAAGAGATGAATTAATAGTCTTTTCAAAAACTATTCTCACAATGCAGTGTTCCCCATAACAATGGTATTCCTGCTACTTTATGAACTGAAAATACCCATTTTCAGAGCACTGAAGAAACTTGTGTTCTGAAGAAAGGCTAGGAAGCATTAGCCATCAGCAACAACACTGGAAGAGATTAAGAAGTATCTGTGCAATGTAGCAGGAGGAGCAATACCAACAGTGAGCAAGCCGGGTGACTTGGGGCTGGGGACAGTGCAGGAGGAGGAGGTGACACATCTTCAAGCACAGCAGTCTGTGATCAGCACAGCACTGTTACAGTCACTGGAGAAGGAGGCAACACTTGCTAGGGATGTTGCAAATGTATTTATTCACTAAGACAGGAAATTAGGAGACACTATCTCATCCCAGTGCCAGCAGACCATCATCAACACAGAAGGAGCGACAGAGGCTTTGCAGGCACAAACAGAAAGAGAGGTGACGTGGAATAAAAATTTTATCTTTGTTTTTTCAGCAAACAAACGTTAACGAATTTTTCATTCCATCCATTTGTATTCACTGAAGAATCAAACATCACAGAGAACAATATCTTAGACCAGGTATAGGGATGAACTTATTTAGCTGCCTTTAAAATGGAAAGCTTTCATGTATTTTATTGTTTCTGAAAACTACTTTGTATTTTTCTTAAAACTAGGTCTTACAATTGCGATTAAAAGAGCATCTTCTAATATTTTTCAAATGTAAAGCCTGAATTTCTATAATCCCTTTCCCAGTGAAGAATTAATACTACATACTTCGGCACTTTCACCCTTGAGGGTGACAGTATAAGAGCAACTTAGTAATTTTAAAGGAGTTTTTTCTCCAGAGAGCAATATCCTCTTACGGTACATGAAGCACACCCATCAGGCTCAATGCAGGGGTTTTCATGCTCCCAGCAAGGAACACTAAATCTATTGTTTAGGCCGGAAACAAGAAGATAAGGCAAATCTGTGGAGCAAGTAGGAATAACGGAATGTTCTTCCTCCTGATAACCTCTCCTGTTCCTCGTCTGGACATCTACATGGTCCAGCACAATGTTCCCTTGCTGTAATGAAAGACTCCCCTAGTCCTGCCTCCATCATGCAGCACATTCACCCTTCCTTTTCTTGCCCAAAAGACTGCAATAGCCACAACGGAGATGAGACAAGTTTAAACTCCACAAAAATGATGCAGATTTAAAGAATGGAGGCAGAATGACTGCCTTTGCAGGTTTTTCCAATTAATAAACTATTTTATATTGCCAGTTTTGTGGACAATTAAAATCTAGAAAAAAAATAAAATAAAAAATGCATTTGCAATATTTCTAGTTTTGTTAAGGCCTACAGCAGGTAGAGCAGGTTTTATTGACCTCACAGTAATGGCTAACTAGATAGACCAAAACACAAGTGGAGTATTCCTGTTATTTTTTTCTCTAGAATGTTGATTCAACTTTATTTGAAGAGAAGTTGCTACTGCAGCATTCAGCTTGTTGAAAATGAAATAAATGGTGCAGCACATTTATGAAGGATTTTAATTTTCATGATGGACCCTATAACCTTTTGCAGACCATTTGTCATGGCATGTCAGGTTTGTCCCAGCGCCTCACCCCCTGCAAGACCAAAAGTGCAATTATCACATACATCTGATGCAGACCTGGCTATCAAAAATTAGTTTGCATTGACATGCACAAGCAGCACACAAAGACCCTCCTAATACATCCTTGTGGCCCAGGCATCCTCTGAAAATAGTCTAGTGGATCTTGTGTGTTGTCTGAAACTAGGGATATCACCTCTGCAAGTTGTTTGTTAGTCCTCTTGCTCTAATGCATAAAGTACTCTCCCTAGAAAGTCTGGAGTTCAGAGGGAAAAGGACCACCACTAAACTAGTACAAGCCTCTGAATTCATGGTTAGGAAAGGAGAAGCTGGTCCTTTTGAATATGGAACAATTCAATAAAGACATCTCTTATCCTTAATAAGTTTTTGAAGCCACCTTTTACAGAATGAGAAATTCCCACTTTGTTTGACCTGAAGAGAGAAAAGAAAGGATGCTATTAAGGGTTTTTCTCATGTATTTTCCAAGACCATGGAAGAGGAGGTAGAGACAAGTGCCTAGCCAAGATCAATTCAAATGTTTTCATTTCGCAAAATCCAAATGAGAAGTCCATCAGCACTGATGAAAATTCTCCATGAAAGTCAAATTTCTCAGCATCTCTGATTAAAAAAAAGAAAACGAATAATAGAGTATGACTGATATGAGTATCCACTTCATGTATGTGGACACAATCTGGTCCCCAAATTCACCCAGTAGCTCCATAATACACTAGACAAGTGACACATCCCTGAATTCTCAGGTTTAAAATTGATATATTTCTGTAAAGTATTTAAGTCTAAACTTGAAATAATGTCTTCAACACGTGACATTTCCCTTTGAAAGGCGCATTTTTCAAGGTGTGCTATTCTTACCAATTTCAGTGATTTCCAGGTAAGGAGGGGGAAAATACGGAAAATATAAGCAGATAAATAGCAAACATTTAGCCTATGGATAAAAGATTTAACACAGGGCATGCTTCTTCAGGATCCCACTCTGTCTTTGCTGGATTTATAAAACTATCCTCCCACTTACACACTAGTACTGGATAAACATAGAACTGTTTATGTCTGCACCAAAATGCTCAAGGGGATATCTGTCCACCACAATGGAGGCATTTCCAGATAGGCTTCCAACATTTGGCAAACCATAAAATTTGAAGACAGCACATTAAAGAAAAAGAGAACAAATCTGAATGTTTAAACAACATGTACAATGATTTTGTCTCTTAATTTTTCCTCTTTTCCTGTGTCAGAAAAAAATGCTTTAAGTTGTAAAGGTATCTATTTGCAGAGATGACTAAGCCAGAAACTCTTACTGCCCAACACCTGAAGAGAGAAACTCAGTCTAGAACCACTATTAAAGCTGCTTACTATTCAGCAGGGGCAAAACTGAGTCTATTTTTGAAATGCTGGGGTTTCATATCAAGGTAAATAAATGGCATTTTTCCTGTCTACATTTTCTTGCCAGCCCATTAGCACAGACCAAATTTTATTACTGATCATTCAACCCACAGCAGTTAGTGTTTTGACAAAATGCTATTATTATAACAGCTTAAATACCTATATACAGACACTAAAATTTAAGGATTAAGTTCCAAGCTGAAAAAAACAGAGAAAAATAAATAAATGCACAAAAGACCAAAAACCAGAAATTAGTGGGGCATGGACACTAAAACACTATGGATGACTCATTCAGGGATAGATAGCCCATGCATGAAATCATACTTGACTTTCACTAAAACTTCCACCTTACTCATATGTCAATTGTAAAACAACATGAAGAGTTCCAGCACAATATGGGAAAAGCTTTCCTAAGTCTATCCTTGGCATTTTTCATGTTGGAGGGAAATTATACTTGAACCAACCTCAAATTTTCTTGGAATATATGTGGTCTGACAACAGTTTCCTTAGTCTTATCAGCTTTCCAGGCTGCCTGGTGTAAACAAGTGACCTGTTGGCCATTTCTTTCAGAGTTGTTTCGAATGGCTCAAGTAAAGCTTTGGTAATGGCAGGAACAATTCTGACAATTACAAACAGCTTGGTAAAAATAAAGACAGGGACTCTGCGACTACACACATGGTATTTTCTTCACACAATTCCTTTAAAACTGCTACACTAAGATAATATGTAAAGGTAGTTCATGAGGCCTCTTGCTCTGAGAAAATTATTTTTTAGCAAGTACATTCATTAAATTTCACAAGTTACATTCTTCAAAAAGATAGCTAATGGTTTCTGTACAAAGAAAGGAAAATCCTTATAGTTTCTTAAATGTTTCTACTGAAAAGGGATTGAGCAAATAATAATAATTTTCCTGTTAGTGTAAAAAAAAATTTTCTTGTGCATTTAGATTCTAACAGCTTAATTAACTCATTTTCCATCAGAACTCCCACTGGTTTTAACAGGATAAATGAGGAAGTACTGCCGGAAGTGATGAAAATAAAGGTATTGGTAGTTGACCCCAGTACTTCTCATACTGGGAAGGTAATATTTATAGCAACACCTGCAAGCTGAATCATGAGCCAACTTGGTCACCTTTTATGAAGTCTTTTCACTTCCAAAATAGAGCAAACAGACACAAAATTAGAGTTTTGTTGGTGAAAGATTACAGGCTAAAAAGAAAATTCAATATTCTTGCTCCTTCCTCCAAACGGCCAAAGCACAAAATATGGAGGTCTGTATTTGAGGGTTGAGGTGCAACATCTTGGTTTGGGGACACCACAACGACGAGTGGAGATCTGCCTTGGGACAGACCTCTCTTTGGTATCCTCATAAGGGTTAGGGACAGACCAACAGCTTGGGTGAACCAGATTCTCTGCTCAGCAGTCTTAAACGGGGGGAAGTGCACAGGGCTGCGGATTTTAATGGCACTATTTGTGTTTCACATAGGGAGGATGGATCCTCTGGAGCTCTCTGAAGGTAAGAAAATAGGAAACCTTGGGAAATGAAACTGAGGGCTGTACAAAATCGGGGTCACAGTGTTAGTTAGCAATTTAATAATAACTATGATCAACTTTGATTGAAAGTTGACGACTGCAATCCCACTTAATAGCCAGAGAGAAAACTGTTTCTGTAAGAGTTCAACTGAAATCACAGCATGAATGGCCAAGAAGTAGAAAGCAAATATTACTAACATAAAATGTGTTAGCTGAATTGCTTATTTCCATGTGGATGAGGCTTTTCTGTTATAAAGGGATATTTATCTGTCTCTGCATTGAATGGGACACATGTAAACACCCCAGGAAAGTTGGATATCCAGAGTGGTTTTGATTCCAAGTACTAGAGGCATGCTGGCACTTGGAACTAGTCTGGAGTTAACATATAATGAAAGCAAATGTTTACAAAATCATTTCCAATCACTACATTAAATATGGTTTCCCTTTTTGAGGAATTTAATTAAACAGAATTAAAATAAATTAAAAATCTAAGTGATCATTTCCAATTCTCATCTGATTAAGAAAGAAACACAAAAGTTTTATTAAGAAAGATTTATTTAAATCCAAGCCTTGAGAATGACTGCTATGAGCTATTGAGAGAACATAATTTGTTAAGTCTCAGCAAATTATGCTAGTGGGAGGGCAAATGGCAAGTAGTGGAATAAAGCCTCAAGTCTCTAACTCAGCATTTACTCCGATAAAACTTATACTGATTTCACTGCCAAAGTATAGGCTGAATACAATCTGTAAAGGGTTTGTATTTCATCTTTTATACACATTTAAAAACCTCAAGAAGGAACAACACAACAGTAAGGTCCAAGCCAAGAAATAATATGCTGAATTTAGAATTAAAAAAAAAAGAAAATAACTTTAGATGAAAGGTTTAAAAACGAGATGTCATAATAATCTGGCATATATAATCCAAGTATGGTATTATGAAGAGGCCACTGCAAAACCAGCTGTCTGTTTGGAAGGAATAGGCAGGGGCTTTTTGTCTCATGTAAAATACGACCACTTAATTGCAGCAATCCCTTCCTACTCAGGCGTTGGAGCAAACCAGGTAAACCAACTTTGGGTACAGAGATTTCAGAAGGTTACAATTTTTAGGCCTTGTGATTTAAACCCTCCTCTTTACAAATGAGCAGCGATTTGAAACACCTTGACAGGCACTTTGCTCCTTTCCACAATGGAAAATCACCCCAAAATTTTAAAATACAATGACAAATCACTTCTATACGGCAATCAACTCACCCACAAAAGATATGCATAAACTCATGTGGGCTTTTGTAAGAGTTAGATGCTAAGGATTTCCTTAATTATCCAGATACCATATGTCCAAACTCCCAATGTTTAGGTTTGGTAATAAATCACAACAATATTGAGACTTTATGCCCTGTACTTTGGTTAAATGCTCATATTAAGGAAAAAGTAATGGACAGCCATTTACAAAATGAGTATTTAGACTTACATTTTCATCTAAACTGAAACTGAGGAAGCATTGTGATCAGTCCCAGCTGATCAGCACTGTTTACCTCTTGGGTAAATAAAGACACATATTTTGTGATGCATGCTTGTCAGAAGCTGCCAAATAAAACAAGGATTGTGTGGCTTGGATATTCCAGACCACTTTGTATATATCCAACTTCCCCCTATTAGGTCATCTTAATTGTCCAACTTATAAGTATGTCTGTTGTAAATATAAAAATAAAATTTGTCTTTATGTTTTTAGCAATATCAAATGCACATGAAAATCCTCCTCTGTATATAGTTTCATGACATGTATAACATGCTTTATGTGCCCCTTTTAGTATTTGCAGAGGAATGCATGCAGGAAACCAGCCTGCTGCATAGAGTACTTGTATTTCTTTAAGGTAAACACTGATGAAACATTTGGAGGATTGAAATAAAAACAAGACGTTTATGAGACATAAAGGTATCACATAAAATTGCCGTGAATTACAATAACATTGGCTGAATCCCAGAACAGATAATCCTTATAAACATGCAGGAATGTTGTAAACTGTATATGAATGTCAGTGATACAGTACATTAGGAGATTCATATTACACTTGGTGCTGTGTAAGTCTCAGTCCCTGGGTTTTTCATGGGCTCAAAGATTAAAATAAATATATGTAGTATCTTTCCTTCCTCCATGAAGATATTTTATGTACACAGTTTTATTATGCTGAACAAAGATACCAAAGTCTGTTTTTTCTTGAGCTGTCAAAGTACAAAAGAAATGCAAAAAGTCCTTGCACAGATGTAGTAAAGTGCTGGATTTTATCTTTTGGCAGGTGCTCAATATGCAGCCCACATAATCACATGTTAATGACTGGAGTGTGTTAATCAGCATGCATACCTGATTCCTTCTTGCCCAAGGAAAAAAAAAAATTAACAATTTAGAATGTGTTAATGCTCCTACTTTTGAAAAAATTCATGTCAATATACAGAAGTGAATTAAAAAGTTTTCAAAAATTGCTTCATAAAAATAGGAAATGTTAAAATAGGAGAAAGGAATAAAATTGCTACAGATTTAGATGAACATAAACCACAGGTCTTTTGCGAAGAACTCAGGTGATGATTAATTCTGTTTAAACACAGTTCACCCTAGAATATAGGGAAAGGTTTAAAACAGACCGTGTATTTGGAAAAGAAAAATTATACAATGTCAAAAGGAAAATAAAACAAATATAACAAGCATGCCAACAGGAACAATTATTTAATTCTTCTTCAAATAAAGTTCAATTTTGTATTTCACCACCTCCATTAAGCACATTATCCTGCACACTTCTAGGGAATTGTTTTATTGTTTTTAATATGAAATGTTAACATCTTTTTATGCTAAAGCTAGTAAAACTAAGTCCTTGATATTTCAAACCTTTAGACATCTGCTTAACATTATAGTTGCTGGTAGTCCTAATAAAGTCAAGTTAAGCACATACCTGAATGCCTTCTGAATCAAAACAACATGCTTGAAAAAAAATTAATTCTATCTTTTCTGCAATATATTTCTCAAAGGAATTTGTTTTTATGGAAATATAAAATAGCATATCCTCTGCTTTTTCACACCCTTTAATTTCAGCCAAAACTTCATACCCATGCAATTATGTATGTAGGTATTTACCTCTTTAGTTAGATAAAAATTCTAATGCACTACCTGACATGCAGAAATAATATCACAAGCAGAGTAGAATTGCTTTCCATCATCACAAAACTCAGATTTGTACATGTAAATAACAGCTGCATGAGCAATTTAGCAGAAACAGAATTGCCAGAGTTTAGGGCATTTATGTTTGATGCATTTTATATGTTCATATTCAGTCCGTAAAGGAACCAAAAATAAAATCTCAAAACATGTAATTGTATCTATAACTTTCCAGAATTTGAAGCCATGAATTTATATAACAACAAACTCACAGTGTTTAGCATGTGTAAATGTTTTTCAGTGATCTTCCCTAAACACCTGAGTTTATTTTCCTTAAAGGGAAGAACCTTCAACATGAGAAGTTAATAACAAGGAGCAGGAGGTGGGGGGGAGCAACAGGATTGTGCCTGTTTTATGTAGAGACAGAAGCACCAAAATATTAAGACCTTTGGGATGCCACCTATTTCTGTCTTTCTGATGCCAGTAGCTTTGCTAAAGCTATATAAAGTTAAATTTGATACTTGGCAATTCAAAATTAATTTAAAAGGAACAAATATATGTGGTATGAAGAGATCTTCAATTTTTCTGCTGCATATATAAATCTGTTCTCAGTCCTGCAGAGATGTACACACAGCCACGGTGGAAAGGTAGGAAGCCTTTCACTCCTTTGGCAAGAAGTCAACAAAAGACAGAGTCTTGACGTAATTATGACATATATGTCAATGCTGCCATTTGAGATAAAATCCAACCAGATACAATTAGTTTCTAAATCCAAGGGGCCTCTGAATGATGTTACAAAATATATAGGGAAACCCAGCATAAATTTGGAGACAATTAATTTTATTTGTGTATGTATCTATGTTTGGTTTCCCTCTGTCACAGGGAAATAACACCCATCCTTTAGACTGGATTTGCTGCAGGGGTTCCCTGTGAGAGTCACTCACATCCAAATAACAGCAGAGCAAAAAAGATGTGCCTGCTCTCATTCAGTGCATGCACACACTCTCACTAACACGCTGCTAACTCACTGCCCTGGGGTTGTGGGCAGCAGGGAACAGCAGTGGGAAGAGAAGAGTCCAGTGACCGTGTCAATGACACATCACCACCTACAGTGATTGCCACAGTCCCTTGCACATTCCTTACAAGCCCTGTTTGTTACAGGACTGCTACATCAGGATTGAGGATGGGAAGAGAACTTACCTCTCTGTAGCTTATTTGCTTTTGGGAACAGATGAGAAATTGTACATTTTGGAGAGAGTCCAGATTTCTTTAGATTAAAGTTGCTAAAATTTATTATTCACAAGTCCCAAGTCCAGCCTTAATAGTATGGGAATATGTCACCCCATTCCTCAAAGAAGGTAAAGTCACTTTTCCATCTAAATCTGCATTTTCTTGTTGGCCCTGCTTTCTCCTGATACTTTCAGAGCAAAAATAAAAGATCTTTGTAATTTATCTCACAGGCTGTGCAGAACTCTATATGAAGATGGGGACCATTCCTGGTTCCCCAGTGAACAAACACATTAATATTTTCCATTTCTTTACATACTGACCAATAAATATATTATTAGGATACAACAATTCAATTATTATTAAATTTAGCAAAATTAAGTGGTTTTGGCCTTTCCCACTCGTTCTCTCTGTTACCTTAACAGAGACAGATTTTGTATGCAATCTAAAAATTTTTCTTGCCTGCTTCTAACTGTCCATTGGAGAAGGCACAATACTTTCACCATTATCTTGGTACCACTTTGCCCTCTTCCCTACAGTTTACCACAACAAATAGATATGGCCTTAGCCTAAAACAGATTTTATTTTCTAGTAGGGCTACAGTCAGCAATAAATACCCATATGTACAGGTATTTTTATACTAAGTAACAGTTAGAAACATAAGTATAATCTTTTCAGCTCCATAATATGAGTTTACAGAAATCTTTGGGTTGCTTTATCTTCTCCCCACTGTAACATCAAACTGGCTGGTGAAATGATACTGGCAGTATAAGTCATTACAGGTCTGACGTTACAGTTGTTACACATTGCTGAATCTGTCAAATGAAAAGGGAGCACAAAGGGAATTTCCAAATGCAGCTGCTATTTCCCATTTGTTAAATCCTTTTATTACACCATATAAGTACACAGCTGGGAAATACTATAGAGTGGGAGTTAAAACAAAATATTTTGGCTTCCAGACATTCAGAATACACAAAGGACTCAGTGGAAAGCAATGCCTGATATCAAAAGGGAGTGAAAGTTTGAAAACATTTCTAGCCAGTGTGGTTTTTTTCTGATAATGCACATTGTAGTTTAAAGGTATCTTACATTACAGAAAGTGCTGCATACCATAAATGTTGGGTAAAAATGCAAATTTTTTTCACTAAACTTGCCCTCCTACAGTATCTTTTCTAAGCTTAAGATCTGTACAGCCCTCGTAGCAAATTATGATGCATACTGTGTGCTCTCTCAAATTCCAGTGAACTCCTTAGTTTTAAGGACAGAAAGGATGCAGGATTGTGCCCTTAATTAGATACCAGATAAAAGAGAAATTTTTCCTTCCCATATGTCGACACAGCATTCTTTGAATTTACTATCTTTTAACCAGACAACACACATTATTGATGCATTTTAATGAAAGCGCTACTGTCTTTACTTTCAGAGTAAATGCTATGAACAGGTGCTTTTTCAAATCTGCTTCTAAAGGATCCGTCTGGGAAAGGTCAGAAAGGTGCTTACTTTCTGGGAATTCGGGTTTATTAAGTAAAAAAGTGCCCACTGCCACAGCACCTATCTCAGAATTGCCCAACCCACCTTCTGGAATCTGACTTTCTGGAAAGAAACATCTATCCTCCCTCTGAGGAGTATGAACATGTTTTCATCAGGATAGTTGCAGGCACCTCTGAATTCTTTCTTAACAATACAAACGCCTGCTTGACTGAGATACTTCAGAGAAACTTTATGCAATTAATAGAGGCTTAAATGTTTGCTCATGAAGAACATATTTAGGTGAGGAAAAAAAAAAAAATCATTAAAAATCGAACAAGGTACTTAAATTACAGTCCCCCAAGGAGAAAAACATTTTTTTCCCCACTTCACTGTTGTGACCTCACTAGCCATCTAAGTCACCTAACTGTAAATACACTTGGATCTTGCTCTGTAAGTTTTAGAGCTCTTTTAAGTGCAACCAAAAAACATGTCTTAGAATTTCAGCCTGCACTGGTAGCCAAGCCTTGTAAACCATACCCAGCTTCAAGCTGGGAAAAAAAAAAAAAATCATTTGGTTTAGCTGAGAGGTCCTGAAATAAGGTTGACATATATCCACCACCAGATTTAAGCCAAGGGACTTGTGGAAACTGCTAATGATTTTCAGGACATTCATCTACATATATAATGGAATATTTACTGGAAAAAGGAGATAGGAAAACCAGAGTGCTAAGTCTCTCAAGCAAAGTTTATGCACCTGTTCTGAAACATGATAAGCTGTTCACTGATTCGTGCCTGTCCAGAGGTACAGCGAGTGTTGACATGACAGTGCAGCATTAGGAAAGCAAACAGACATTGCTCTCTGTCACTGGGACTGCAAACCCCTTCAGAGCAATATGAGCACAACTGATCACACTGCACAAGGGCCATTTCAGCTCACTCCAGTTCCAAGGAACAGGCTGAACCAAAAAAAAATGCATTGAGGGACTGCTGGAAGCTAAGAGTTCCTTTCTCCCTAGGACATGGAGTAATTTTGTCAGTGATATTGGTGTCCTAATACTGAAATTCCAAGAGTGCCCCTGCCTCTCTGAATGAATGGAGAAGTAGCTGATGAATTCACAGATTAACTTTTTCCATCAACAAACAGGATCAGTCCTTTCTAGTTTGCATGCAGATTGTCCTCCCGATTACACAGAAGTTAAAATTATTCTAATGTGCTTATTGCGTAACTTGGACAAAAGAGTGACTCTCTGTCCAAAATTCTGAATATAAGCCATCAATACAACTTACAACCTACCTTGCCAAATTGCTAAACTGTAATCATTTTTCTTTAAAGCAATTTTGCAGTTAAAATTTTGCCATCTTCATAAAAATCACCCAAATACCTGCCTGACAGAAAGTTCTGCACTGGGTTAAACTGTGCATTACAGATTATACAGCATTTTTCTGGTTTGGCTTGATCTTTCGAATCAACTGGATTTTAGGAAAAAAAATTCAACACTATATTAATAAAATAATCTTATTGTAGTGCTATTATTTAACTGGTGGTATTAAAAAAATTCTTCAATTGTGCTTAACAATATTGAAATCTGCTGATTTGTACTGGGAAAAAAAAAGATTTGCTGAAAAAAATCTGCTCATATATATTTAATAGAAATAGGGAATAATTTTTTTGAAAAGGCAGATTATTCTTTTTAAGCTGTTTAAATTTAAGATTTTTGAAAGTCACTTTCTAAAGAGTCTGGGATTACAATGTTCTAAATTTACAGAACACCTGGCTGCTTCACATACCTTAAGTCTGTTTCTGAGGAACACATGCAAGGAAAATAAATTGACTGAGATGCTATGCCCATTCAGCCTTCATTCAGCCTGCCCATTCCAACCACTAAGTAATTATATCTAGGCTACTGAAGAGCATAGGGATAATAATTCTGATCATTTCTAACATCACCTGTATACAAAGTGGTGATCTAGCTACTCACAAACACCTTTCCCCTCCACAAAAAGTTGCAATTTCCTATAGACACAGTAGGATGTTTGTGTCACCTAAAATGCCAGATTCTTTGTTGCTGTGTAAAGATATAATATTCTAGGTTTGGTAGGTCCTGTTTCTGAGAGACAAGTAAAAAAAATACATTAAAGTTTCTTCCTTCAGCACAACACTTTGCAGATGACAAACAGTTGTGAGCTACATCCTCCTGTCAGAAATTAATGCTTGAATATACGAGCTAGAAAGGTTACGACATAAATCAAGGTATGAATGAAAACATGATAAATAGATGCATTTCCTTTCAGAAGGTGAACCCATCAAATGACCTCATTCAAAGAGACCTGTATACTTAAGTAGATTATACAATTGTAATTTACAGTTACACCGTATGATGTTGATCTACTGCTAACACTTTAACATTTAAAAAGCTTCACACCTGAACACGTCTTTCCAAACACGAGTGAACAGTCTCTTACAACAGTAAATTTAGAAAGCCCCTGTGAGGACTGGGAAACTCACCATTCTGTGTTGGGCTGAGATTACTCCATCCCACTCGGGATCCTGTTGGATGGTCGTGACCAGAGTCGGTAGCTCCTCAGAGTGAGGTTTGTTGTGCATTACATTATGTAGAGGCAGATGAGAGGCTGCATGCTGATCACTGTTGCCCTCTTCCTTGTCTCGTGATGCTAAGTCCTGGGTCATTGTTTCCTCTCCATCAGCTGCACATGCAAATGGAGAGGTAGCCTGCTTGGAAGACATTCTTCTACGAAACAAGAAAACGAGACAAAAAGGAAACATTGGTGCTCAGTGAAAACAGTCAAGCTCAAAACAATCCTCTAAGTGCATCACACCTGCCTAGAACAGTCACAAATTAATCATGTGCAGTCAACACAAGTACCCGAAAAAGCACAGGTTTGGGGATCTGGATCCCAAACTCTGAGGAAAAGTATTCCTTGACATCAAGACAAGGTTAGGGTTAAGTTGTATGACATCATTCTATTAATTTAGACTTGTCAAACAATATCATTTTCTCCAGCCATAAGAAAATAGTGATTTTATTGGTATTTTCATGTTGATTTTCTATAAGAGTTCAATTTTTTAAACTCTTACTCCCATGAGCAACCTGAAGCTTGTAAGCAAACGTTTAAAGGAGAGAGTTCATAATGCTCACCTGACCTCATTCCTTGCAAGCAGAAGATGTTTTCTACTCAGATGAGAATAATTTTTAAATCCATTTAAATTCTGCTTACTAATTACTTTTGCTGTTTGTTTAAAGCTGTATTGCTTTTAAACTGTTTAAAATTTTGCCTGGATTTACCTTTCAGAAAGTGTTTCGAGGAGCTCACATGAGAAGTGTTCTGAACCTGAAAGGTTTATTGAATGGATGGATAATACCTTAGAAACATTTTACAGTTCAAACTAAATATCTAAAATAATTATGTTTCCTTTCATATTGGGCATGAAGTACGGGATATAGCTCAACAAAATACTTTAAATTACTTAAAAGTGCAATGAATAAATGCATTGATTTATGTTAAATGCCTTTTCCTAATAATGGCCTCTTACTACCATCTCATATGCAAACACAGCTTTCGCCACAGTTTCTGCACTTAGATGAAAATATTACTGACTTCAACTCAAAATCTGAAAACGCTGTCATTTAAAATTTCTAGTAAGATTAACTGCAACTGTTAAAACAATCATTAATAAACCTGAAAAGGGACAGCTAAAATATATTAGCTATTTTCCCAGGTTTTAGTAACTTTAGAATATCCTTGACACTGAAATTGCTGAGAAACTAAGGAATAAGATCTTCACTTTAATTACTTTTTAACAATAATTGATTTCATACCATTTCTTTAAAAATGCACAAATCAGTTAACATAGGAAACCACATGAGCATTTTTCAAATTAGCAAATCATTAACTTGCTAGTACTGTTTCTACAGACAAATAAATACTGATTAAAGGGTCTGGAAATCTGAGACTAACAGTTAAATTTACAAATCTGTCACATGCTTTCATGAATATTACAGTGAAGGAAATATCAAGTGCAAAGAAAAATAATTAAGTTAATTCCAATTTAAACAGTAGTTTTTATGTAGCAGCCTGTGTTTCACATAGGATTTAACAGCTAATGCTAAATTTCTCACAATTAATGAGGGAGTTCAGATTTAGTATCCTACAGTGGAAAAAAAAATTAATATAGGATCAACTAATCTAATTATGTACAGTTCAATATGAAAGTATTACAAGCTTTGAAGTGCTTTGAAACATATTAAAACACTGATACCTATTTAGAATAACTATTCTGTAAATAGAGATAATCCTGCCTCTTAAACTCGATACTGGTGGGGGAAAAAAGGTTTGTGTTTTCTTTAGGGAAGCCTAAGTGTAAGTGGGAGTCTAACATGAGTGTTGCCAATAAGCAGAACTGAGGAATTTAAACCGTGCATTACATTCTTCTTATGCTAAAGAATTTGTCTTGATGCTACAGACAACATGCCAAGAGTTCAGCACCCGGCATTATCGTGTGTACTTCAAAAGGTTCTGGCTCATAATTGCTATGATCCAAGATAAAATAAAAGGGCTGCTTTCCCTTTTCTCATTAAAATGAGAAACGTTAATGTAATCACTCGCGTAAAAATATAAGTCATGCTTTATGTAATTTGAAAACCCGACATGAAAACCGGAAGTCACAGTAAAGGTTTTTCCTTTCTTTCACCTTCTCAACAGATCTCATTCCTGTTTCATACTGAACAAGCTTCTGTGTAAAGCAAGAGCTATGGCTGTTTCTTCACCATAAATTAATCATGACACAAAACTAGAAATGAAAATGTCTCTTAAGAATAATTTCAACTACAAACTGCACCAATGAATAATACTGCACAATCCTAATTAAACACAACTCTGCAGCTGCAAAAATAGGCTGAATCTGTCCAAAGCTACGAGTTGGCTTTAAAGGCTGGTTTGTTAGGGACTGTTTTCTTAAGGAAGGCTGGGCCCTCAGTCTTAATCAGCCAATAAATTATTTCCTGCAATTACATTAAATAGAAAATTATCTTCAAATTGGGAATGTTAATTGAAAATCAAAATTCAGACTGAAGTTTAGAAATTACATGCTGAATATAATTAGTCTAGAAAGGCTTCACCTCTATTTCATAAACAGGCTTTTGGTGTTTCCTCAAGTGACCATTCAGCAAAGCTATCTACTGGTAATGCACTACAGGGGAAACATTTTTTCCTTGACATGTACACTAATATACTTTCCTCTTATTCATGATGTTTTAAACAAAATTCAATAAAAATCTCCATTCAAGTTCTGTTAAGCTTATTACATAGAGAAGAGGGATTTTGTTAACACCAAAAATAAAATTATATCAACAAATTCTCATTGACTAATAATCTCAAGCCAAGGCCAGCAACTTTCTTCTGTACTGGAGTAAGAGGACAGACCAAGAGCAGGGTTCAAATGCTTCCTAGCTCCACCTACCCCTTTTCCTCACTGCTGCATTATGGACAGACACCTTCCATGATGCACTTTAGTCAGTCACCTATAGTCTTGGAGCTGGGAAGACAGGCTCAGGCAGGCCTCCCAGACACTTGTTCTCCTCGTGGCATAATTTTTAGGTGTGTGTTTGGCTTCTATTTTCTCCAAAGCCTTGTTAAAATAACTAGATTGAATGGTAACTTTTTGGCTGTTAGTTTTAAAACATTGGGTTTAAAGGGACAGAGGTGTAGAGGCCTGTTAGGTTAAGCCCTCCACCTTCTTTTCCCAGCACATGAATATACTTCGATGAATATACTTCATTTGTACATGGCTTCTGAGGGTGTCCACTTATGCCTGGGTTTGCAATCAGTAAAGTAGAGCAATTTAAACTCTGCTGATGGGTGTTATCCAGCAATTTGGGAGAATTCTGAACACATGATTCCATCAAGGTCAAAAGGCAGAGTTCAGCCAATAACTCCAAGGCCTTGTTCAATTCCAGTGGAGAAGACTCTGGCCCATTTGAGTAGTTTATGTTTATGATAAAATTAAGCCATAGAACAGCGTGTTGTGTTAAAATATTTCAATGTTAAAATATGAGCATGAATAGCAGTTAAATTTTAAGCCATAACAACTTCCCAATTTTATGTTTAAAATATTCAAAATGCATTTGCTAAAATCCCTGCTGAGAGGGGAAAAAAAAATCAATATTCATAATAAATAAGGCTTGTAAAAGGTATCAGAAATTTACTAATTTCTATTATGATTTATTTTACTTTTTTTTTTTCTGCTATTATCAATTAAACTCACTGGAATGATTTTAAAAAAAAAAGTTTCTGATAAAAAATATCTCCCTAGTTATAACCCCTGCAAACAGGGGTTTATAATGGAAGTGCTGACACAACCCTAACTACAGCAGCGCAAATGGTGCCGCTATAATACACAAAATCAAGTTCTATTATTCTAAACTATCCTCGCTCGGGGGGTTTTCTTTACTGTGCTCCCAGACAAACTGCTGAAGCATGAAAAATTTAAATGCAATCAAGTGGGTCCAATTCTACTTTACTAGAACAAGTGTCTACAGTGGTACAATCTTAAAAGAAGATGCAACAGATTTGTTTGGTGCTTTTCTTTCTTTTTTCTTTTTTAGCTGTTTATTTATAATACTGTGCAGTGGAGATAAAATAAGAGAGGAAATTACACTCACATTATATCAGTATATTGATTACACAGCACACAATCAGAAAGAAAACTACATTGTGAAATTGTTGCTTTGGTTAAATTGACAGATTAGCTGAACACAGCAATCACTAAAGGTGGAAAATACATCTAATGGGGATGAGAAAAGGTTGGAAAAGGCCCTAATTAACTGAAGTCCTATCACCTACTCAAATTTGAGATTTTAAAAAAATCTTGATTCGTATTTTCCCACACTAGAATAAATTCTATCTCATTTTGAACTTGAGACATAAACAAAATGTGATGATTTATCAAAAGGTCAGTAAAGCTGAGGGATTGGACCTCAACCTCAATCAGCCTCAATACCGAGGTAGTAAAGCTAAAATCAAACTGCTAAGGGTTTTTTTACCTACAAAAAACTAAACACAGTATCTATGGCTTCATTTGCCATAGATATGACCTGATTTTTTATTTTAAACCAGAGAAGAAATTCTCTCTGCCCTAATGAAGACTGCCAGTCAGATTCACAAAACATTGATTTTCCTTATTTCCTACAGCCAGCATGTGTTATACCTTTCTAAATAGAAATATTAATACTTTTTTGTCTAAGGTTTTTCCACAGTCTCAAACTCTTCAAAAAATTCATACCCTCTTTTTCAAAACAATTAGCTGATAGTCCTGACATGAGAAGTCTCCAAAGCCTGAAAAGTCTTCCATCCCTGTTGACTGTTCAAATGATTAAATGTTACAGTAGAAATTAAGGCGAGACCAGGAGTTTCAGCTGCCAGACATTTCAGAATCAAGCCATGAGGTATAACAACAGATAACAACAATGCAATGGCCCAGACACTGTTTCAAAAACATATAAACTGAGCAATACAACGAGATATATGACAAAGCAGACTTGTAGTTGGCCAGGGACTCTCTCTTCTGCTCTGCTCCACCCTCAAAAAGCATTCATAAACCTAAAGGCATGTCTACACTGCAGCCACATAAATGACTGCTTTGTAATGCTCAGATATCCAAACTAATTTTAAACAAGCTTGCTTCTGATAGCTCTCCAACTACAGTAGCATGGTGCTCAGATGGACTAATTCATCCTGCTTTAGTGACTGCAGCAGAGACATAACCCAGGTCTACAGCTCCAACAGTAGATTGGAATCAGATTAGATTAGAAATATATTCGCTTACAGAGCTTTTATGAACAGTCTCCATTCCTTTCCCCCAAAGTGCCAGATTAAAGTACTTAAGTGCATGATTAACTGTAAGTATGCAAGCAGTCCACTAATTTCAAATTGGACTACTCAGTTTCAAAAAGCACATGTCTAAGTGCTTTGGTGACTCCAGAACTAAATAAATTAAAAGCAAGCATTTTTAAAAGTACTCATAATCTTTTAAGCATTTCCTTCTAAACTTTTATGCTGACCTGGTGTTCATAAGTAAAAAAAAAATCAGCCACAGCATCTTATCCCTTCCCACCTTTTAAAATGTGCATACTCCTCTCATAACATTAAACATCATTGCAGGACCCTCCCTCACAAATCAGCGCTCAGCTCTGGGGTACACTAGATGCATTACAGTTCAGATAGACTTAAAGAAAAATGAATGTGCTTTGGCAATAGACAAAATATTTTGCAGCTCGGCCCCTGTAAAACAATGTTTTCTAGGCAGAACCCAGTAACGTAACTCACTGTAAAGCTAATGCTGTAATTTTTCTGCCAGTTTAGAATAAACAGCTATTTTCTAAAATTATGAAATCTCATCTCTCTTTTCAAGGAGAGTGAGGAACACAATAGAACAGTTAGTAAAAGATTTTGTTCTCCTGGGGCTCCACACCCCAACATAAATCCCTGTGCATAAAGCCCAAATAGCTTGAGAAGGCAGCAATGGGAGAGAATTTCTCGGTTTCTGTTCCTGGCTCTGAGTCACAGCAAGCCCTCAGGCCAATCAAATCTACTCCCTCAAGCTCTTCCTCGGCTTCATTCTGCAGGAATTCTACAAGAATTAGTTACATGTAGATCATAAACAGCATTGCAAGATTAGAGAGTTTATGGTAATCGCAGGAACCACCTTGGAAATAAAAGGGCGGGAGGGGGAGTGGAAGCAAATGTGATCCAAGAAATGACAGCTATAATGTTAACTGAGCACCCAAATCTCTGGCTGAAATAAGCATCGAACTAAGCAATACACCCACGGCTCCCAAGATACACACTCAGCTATTCTTGCATTTGTTTTTCCAATCCAGGCAAATTACATTTCTGCTAATAGATATTAATCCAAATCACAAAGTTTGACTTCAGATTCAGACTTCCTCAGAGTTCAGAGAGTTGGGAGCAACTTTTATGGAATTTATTCTCATTTGAAAAAAAAAAAAAAAAAGTGAGGAAAAAAACCCCAGCTCCTTGGAACTTTTTGGAAAGTCTTTTTCTTATGTTCTGCCATTAGAGTGACCTTCCCAACCATGCAGCCACAGTGAACAGTTAGGGTTAGGGAATGAGCTCTTGTCTATTCACCTAGTTGTTGAAAACATCAAAATGGATGTAGCAAAACAGCCTCACAGCCCCTCAGAACTTTTCAGTGAAAATCCAAAACTGTCTGTTTGGATTCATAAAATGCCAAAATTACAACCTATCTTTTCAGCAGGCTAAATACTCCATCCTCTTTATCCACTAACAGAAGCTCTCTCTGAAAACGCCTAGGGTGAATGAACCCACGTTGAATGCAGTAAAGGGCAGGGAAAGAATAGTCATTTAGCACCTGGGATGTGCTCATCTTCGGTCACTGTAGTTAATATTTTCTATAGTTTATATTTAGCTGACAATATTGCTGTCACTTTATTTAAACAGCTTGAGACTGTTCTTTGGACTGGAGCTCATATGCCCTGGAATGCTTTGACTCATGAATTGTTTCTCCTGATAATGTTACATCACGTAACCACCTCTGTTTAATTGGTTGGTATTAGCTTCTCAGTGATGGCTGCCTTTAAAGTCCTGTGACTGGGCCATGTGTCTCTGGATATCCAATTTCTTACTGTTGGAAAAAGAAAAAGAAAAAAAAAAAAAAAAAAAAGCAGTACTGACTCCCAGCTATCTTTACCAATAATTATGGGAACAAGAGTGAGCGTGCCAAGAATTTATCCATCAGCAACTTATTAGGATTTGTTTCTCTAGGCAGCAAGTAAGAGAATACACAATATAAATAAAAGCAATTCTTAAAGATAAAATTTTAAAACAATGCTTGCTATAAATAAGCATTAATCCACATTTTTTTATGGATCAGAATGATTTAATTGTTTATCTGGATGATTATACAAATGGTTTTGATAAAGGATGCCTAAAAATACTAAGAAAAATTTATTTTAACAAGTTTAGACTTTGAGACTTTACACAGAAGACAATACTTTTTTTTTTCCCCTTAAAAAGCCAGTTAAGAAGCTGTTTTAATAACAAAAAATCTTCCTGACCACACTTAAACCTGGTGAGCATAAGTTCCTGAAAGGTTCATTAAATCCTTTCAATGCTCCATGAGAAACAATGGCAAGATACAGCATTCTTACATTTTTTCCCTCCTACATTTTCAGAAGTTGCTTAAGATTCCATGTAATGAGCGAAACAATTCATTTTCAATCCTACAGGTGTGAGGGGTCACATGCCATCTCTCTGCATTTCAGAACAAAAATATCGATACAGTCAGACTTCTCTCCCCTTCTCCTGCCTTCTACTCCCACCTTTCCATACTTTTGGTTCTCATCTCTAAGTCAAACCAAGCACCTCAATAGACAGAGAAATGAAGCATTAGTTGCAGGGTCACCTGTAGCCTGTTGCAGTAAAGCACCTAATTAGCACCTCCATGTAACACAAAACAATAGCTCTGCAGCTTAGTTACAGATTTGTCTTTTTAATAAAAACCTTACACTATAAGCCTAAAAATATTTCTAGCAGGCAAAACATTTCTGATTCAGTAGAGGTTATGCAAGCATCGAAGCACTTAAATATAGGTGCCAAACCACATTGCCAGGAGCTCTTAGTATTGTGAGGTACTGCTACCTGACAGTTCAGTGAATATAAAATTGCTTGTTTCTCCAACTGAAGACAATCAAATTGTCACCCTCCATTGTAATAATACACAATTTGAGATCAGCAAAGTGCCAACACAATTACCAGGGAGAAACAAAACGTAACAAAAACATCAGATCTAAAATTCTCTAAAGGGTAAACATTTCCATCTGGCTACTCACACACACACACACCAAAAAAAAAAAAAAAAAAAGAAAAAGATATTTAGATGAGAGATTTTATTCTCACTATCAAATATCCTAGTGTTATTTAGCAATAAGATTTATTTGTAAAATAGAAAAAATAGAAAAAACAGAAAAAACAGCTAGAGGAGGTGATTCACGAAACACTAAAAATAAACACAGGTCAGAACTGTGCTGGGATTTTACGTGTGCACATTTAAAGTACTGCAAGGGTCAACAATGTTGCTAGGGACGAGTATATGTATCTGTACTGTTGTTATTATAAACTCATATATGTGAGGTTTCATAAAAATTAATTCTAACTGGCACACGGCGTACTTTGGCACAAGCTACACATGACGTGCCACTTTTATTTGTTTATTTAAATGACTTCACTCTGAGAAGTGAAAATGAAGTTTGAACTGCAGTCTGCCTCAGAACTGGGACTTTCAGGATATTAAAAACCTGAGGAAAACCTTTGAAGGAGGTAATCTGAATACATGAAAAACAGCATTTTCACCATATATTTCTTGAGGTTATTCAGCAAGTGGCCTACATATTCAGGAGTGAAATTTGCATTTTGGTGATGCAGAGATCTAATAACCAGAAATTGTTTTATATCTACAGTAGCTCTGGGCATCCTATAAACTACAAAAGAGTGTCCTAGGTAGGATATATACACGGAAAACTATTTTCATCTGGTTCACAGAAATGAAACTAAACTGAAACCCTTCTTGAAAAATTTGCACTGTAGAGTGATATCATGGATTATCTTTTCTGTGTTGATATTCCATTCACTACTAACACACACATAAAGTCCCTGTACATTTATTGATGTAAACACATCACCTTCACATATTCTTTAAGGTTTCACCAGCTACGGGCAAGTTAGAAAAGAAGAGAAAAGAGCAAACTATGCAAAGCCAAGAATCAGTCTTTGACATCAGCTTTTCTCTGAAGAACTATTAAAGAATGGCAGTAATGGTCAAGGAGCTTTTTTCCACCCTGCACAGCTGCACCAGAGTCAGATATAATCCTAACCCTTTGGATAAAGCAGACACAAGGGCTACTTATGTGTTGTTAGCCTTGCAGAAGAGGATAAGATGCAGCTCCACGTATCCAACTGGGAATTCCTGCTGTGCCTTGTCTCAGGTGCCGCATCCACAGGAGCTCAAGTGCAACACAGAAAGGCTGGATTTCCAACTGCAACCTGCTCCCAGGCTTTGGCCTTTGATGGCTGCTCTTGTGCACTGCACTGACTCACACAACACAGCACCAGTGGGAACAGAGGAAGAAAGGGAGGTAGCAAAAACCCAAAACAATTTTAAAAGCTCAAGTATTTTGGTCAGATAAAACATAACTAGACACAATGCCCATTTTTCTACAACTTTGGGAAGTTCTGATTTTTGTTCAGGGTCCTTACAAAAAGGCTTTTAGAAGGCAGCATTGTGTACAATATTTATTTGTTTTGAACTAACATCTACACAATATCATCATTACCTGTGCGCACAATGGGAACCCTAAAATGTGTTTACAGACCCCTACAGGAATCACCTCATTCACCAGTGAGTTGTAGCTACTACTGGGAGAAAGGAGAGGGCAGTCTGAAGCAGCACTCTGTTCAGAAAAAGATTACATGCCTACCCATGAAACATTTGAGAAATACCCCTATTAGATGGGCAATGTGGCCAAGAACAAGTGTGGTAACATCTTTTTTTCTCCCCCTAAACTCTCCACTGCTTGGGCTGGGCAACAGCATGGGACCCTTTTCTTTTTATTTTAATTATCATCACTATGAAAATATGAAGAAAGAAGATAAATAATTACAACACTCTAAGAATTCAAATAAAGTAAAACAAAATATTTTCTCCTCTATTAATTAATCAGGTGCTATTAAGTGCAAACAATTTAAAGTTCAATTTCTTGAGACTTTGAACCTCCTATCCTTTCACAAGCTCCACAGGTGAAATATCTACCAATTTTAACTTCCTTTAAAAAAGCCTGAAATAATAAGACGTTGTTATTCAAATTCTTAGTATGACATATTTAACATCAAGCATTTTAACTGTTATTTAGTTACAAGAATAAATTGTTTAATACTAACCAGTTTCCCAGATAAAGTTTTGTATTTTTTAAGAAATTCACTAAGGTATCTGGACTGGGCACTAAAAAGAATCAGAGAACATTAAAAAGTCATTGTCACAGGTGAAACTTACACCACTTCATCACTCAGCTTGGAGAGATCAAGCAGCAGCAGTCCCTGCATGCAGAACTCTGAAACTGCATCAGTTGCAAAGCAAACTACAGACTCTCCATCTTTTGGTTTCAGTTCTCTAAAGCACCACAAAATTGTTGAAAAGAAATAATCTGCAATAACTGAGGACCCTCGGCTATCCCGCTTCCATGGAAGGTTACAGAATACAGCATCTGCTCTCTAACAAGGAGAAGGAAGCATGCATATCAAAATCAATCATAAGAGTAAAGGTGAAGAGTGCCAAGCTCGGAATTGCTCCACATTTCTGAGTGCTCAAAGTTCAGTGTTAGTAATTTTAAATGTGTCAAAGAACATAATGAAGAACAACTATAAGAATACAAAAGAAAACACAAGCAGGCACACGAACCAAAAGCTCAGATGAAGTTGTTTCCAAATAATCAGAAAGTAAAAAGACCGAAGGTCTAAAATGCAGACTTAAAATGTTGACAGTGATTTTAAATATTTTTACCACTAATCTGCACATCCAGTTAGATCCCCTGCAAATGATTTTAACTAAAATATTGAGATATTCTTTTATAACTTGCGGTACAGTATGTGTACCATTGAAATATACAGGGCCTTATTGTGGTTTTGATTTCTGACCTATTTTTTCCTATATATTAAGGATAAAACATACGATCTGCCTTTGTAAGGAAGTCTTGTCTTCTCAAACAATATCAATTTTTGCTCAGAGCTATATTTTATAACAGTTTCCCACTTATGTTTATTGATAGTAATTTATAATAGACAAGTAAACAGTGCATAATATGTGCAGCCTATTGCTTCTAAACCCAGATTTGAACAGTTTCGTTTTCTCATGGACATTTGTTGAGGGCTCTGTTAACAATTTCAAAAGCATTGTCTACAGAACATAACACATACACTGCATACACACAGCTTTGCAGGCAGGTTTAGCTGGTACAGTTATCCTCACTACCACAAACCAAAAACAAGACAGTCCATTGCCTGTGGTTCCAATCCAAATATGAATAGAACTGAAAAGAAATCTTTTAATCCAGGAATTATGACACAGACATAGAATCGTTACGGACTTTTGAGAATGGGTCGGATCCTCAGACGCTCTAAATCAGAGTAGTTGTATTGAGGTTAACACAATCCCATTCATTAATCTAAAGATATATCCTTAACAACTTCTTGGCATTGAAAATTTACATTGGGTCTTTTTGCAGTGTGGAATTTCTGTGTTTTCCGTGAAAAACTGACTCCCATTACAATATTGGCAGGAATCATGTGACACGATAATATTCCTCCAAACACTCATCGCAGAGAAATGCAAAAAATAGCAAGGTAGGTTAGGAATAGTAGCGGACTGTACCCATTGCTCTCAGGAGTTTTAAAGTGTATTGCTCTTGAACTGATTCAAAATAACAAGATCTCTTCACTCACACAGACAAGCACTTTCAAAAAAAAACCCAAAAATTACTTCTCTAACTGGCATAAGAGCTTATAGCAGATCATAATTTGGGGAGGAATCAAACACAAACTACTAAAACAAAAATAATTTATGTTTTAATTTGAACATGAATTCTTAGGCTGCTGCTTGGCAAAGCACTGCAGTTCAGCAGCTCCTGTGGAGCAAGGTCACAAAAGAGACAGGGGGGTCATCCAAATATGTAAGACCCCCAGCACAGCAGGCACAAACTCTGCACTAATTATTTGAGGTCACTTCAGTCCCCAGCACACAACCACTCTGGCAGCCTCCACGTGGCATTGGCATCATGCAGAACAGGGCTGAGGTGACAGGACCAGGGCAGGTGCCCATCAGCCCATCAGGAGGCACACATTTGGGCGGACAAAAATAAAGTGTGAAAAGGGAGACAGCAAAGACCCTTTCAGTTTCTTTTTGCTGAGTCATTTTTGGTCATTGAGGTTTTGGAAGCTGATTCAGGCAGGGAAAAGCCCTACCTGAGCAGAAACTGGAGCTCACAGGGAGGCACAGAGCCACCCTAGAAGGAGGCAGGTTTGGGGTGAGCCCTCTCATCTTTTCAGCAGAGGGTCAATCTCCAAGAGAAGGCACCTCTACAAACAGGTTCTCTTACTCTGAGACTGTACCCTGGTTGTTTCTTCATAGAAGGTAATGAAGCAGTCTAATATTTGGCAATCAGCACGGCTTCTCATGTTCCAGAAATCTCAAAATATCTCCACCTTTACTATGCAACTCTCTCAGCACTCTCCCTTTTACAGAAGAAACTGAGACATGGAGAGTTTAATGAATTAACCCAAGGAAAAAAAAAGAAAATCAAAAGGACACAGGACTGAACTAACAGCCCTTCCCAGCTCCCAATGAAAGGCATAACTTGCAGCAAAAGACGAATCTCAAATCAGGTTCGTAACATGTTCACAACCAAAGAAGTCTCCTCTCACTAGCAGACAAAGAAATCTTTCCTTACAATCATTTATTTCAATGAATAGAAGTGTAGAGTTGTATTTATTTCTGTGGCTTTGTCATTATCAATTTACTATACCATGTCACAAGTTACAGTTTACTTAAATCAGCCAGTAAATGCTGGGAGAAATGTTTGTTGACACTGAGTAGTGAATTCCTACAAAACCTGACTGCACTTCTGCACTGGCAAGTGCTGATCAAAGTGATATGAAACTGAAAGCTCCCACACCAGGATGAACACCACATTAAGTACAAGTTCAGAAAGAGGCTGGGGATGAAAAGCCAGTTCAAAAAATACAAACTGGATAATAAAATAAAAAAGGAACATATATTTTTAACCAATAGGCACAACTTCTGGGATGGAAACTGTCAACTCACTTGTGTGCTCTATACATCGCTTTTGATTTTTCTCAAACAAGGGGCAAAACATCAAACAAAATATATTATCACTAGTACTACATTTAATCCTTCCAAAAAGCACTTAAATTTACTGCAGTTTTAATGCATGTCATCACTTCAAATCCCAATTAAAATACTAAATTAATAAATCTCAAGGCAGCAAAATGATTCATTTTAGTATTTTCAAGGACCTTTCTGTAAATACAGTGAAAAGATAAACCCAGCGAACAGCTTATCAATACAACCTCCATGGAGTATTTGCTAACATTACACATATGTTAAGCAGTGAAATGTTTTTCACTTGAAAAACACAAAACATTCTGCATCTGTTGTAGAAAATCAACCCAAGAGATACATCTAACTGAAGACTTTTATTTTTCATTTATAAACCGATGAAGAAAAATTCCCTTCACAGCTTGCTTAGATTCAATTAAAGCAATCATTTATTCAGTACCTATTGCAAATGTCTTAGGCTGCATGGAAGGAGAAATTACATGGTTTGGATAGTAAGTGATATCACTGACTTTTGAAAATTAAACCAATGCCCTAAATAAAATTTCTGCATCGTCATCTAAAAGTATACATGACTATAAACATAACAGATAAGGTTATTCTTAGCTCAAAGTCTATAATTCATTTTAAAATTGTAGTTAGAAAATCTAAAGTGATAGGACAAAAAAAAAAAAAAAAAAGCACAACTACTAGTTGCACATATCACTCACATATAATAGCTGCTCTTCCACTCTTCTGTCCTGCTTTCTCCTACCACACCAGGCAGCACTTCAGAGTTTGATGGCATAACACCTCTGACACCTTCCCAAATCACAAGGAACCACTGCCACTGTCAGGAAATCACACCGAGCTATCTCTGCCAGCTCCCAGGCTGGCAGACACATCCATCCATACGTATAAGCAACGTCTAATTTGTTGTACAAAGCACTGTCAACTTTGTTCAACAATTAAAGTCATTAAAAACATAAAAGCAACCGCGAGGAGTGAGGGCATTTGGGCCTGTTGGGAGATCCAGTGCCCCACATGCCTTCTGCCACTGCTGCTACAGTTAAGCAAACTTTACAGCCAGTCAAGCCATCATCCAACAGAGCCTATTTGCTGAGCAACAGTGGAGCTTTGTGGTTTGCCTCACAGTTGACAGTAAGTTATGAGCCCTTTGTGAGCACAGGGGAAGGAAAACAGAGATCGGAATTTGGCAGGAAAATATAATACAGAATTCTCCTGTCTATGGAACCTGAATTTTTGTGAAAACAATCAAGCATTGTTGAAAGAAAGAAAAGCAACTTTGACAGATGAAATATAGAGGGGCCCCTTTTAGGAAAACAGTAAACAAAGCACCATTCAGGCCAGGTCCATTCTGTCATTTATAAAGATAGTTTCTTCTGTGTGGTGAGAGTTTACAGCAAAGAGTTCAGATTCAACAAATCAAGTGTAAAATCTCCCACAGTCCACATTAAAACAGCCAGCTAGGAAAGGACAGGAATGCCAAAGAGAAAAATATCACAAGTTTTTCTGTTTGGGAGCAAGGATACAATGCATAGATTGGGTGAAAGAGACTCTAAGAAAAGTCTAAAAGACAAGCCAAAAAACTAACAATTGTTAATTATAAAGAGCTAATTTTGTCAGAGACAGGAAAAGAGAAGGACACTGGAGATCAGTGAATAGAAATATGAAAGGAAGGAGCCATTCTTGAACATTGTTGAAGAACTATGTCTCTATTTCTCCAGGCTGGACCTCATGAGGTCATCATTGGCATAAAAGGCTCAAAAACTTGGGCTGGTACTACTATAGTTTGGACATCTGGAATGTCAGCACACAGTGCACTACTTTCTCCAAAGTATCTTAATTCCTCTTTCCAAAAATAGGCATCCTCGCCAGCTTTAGTCACCCAAACTGGAAAATGTACAGCAGAGAGTGAAATGAAAAGCATTTTTGTTTCCTTGCACTCCACAACTACTAATAAGATTTCAGCAAGGGAAAGTTAAGGCAACGGTGTCCAATACACCACAGCTTTGATTAACAGCGCCTGGTCTTGCTACAGGACTGGCAATTGTTCCAAAGTTATGACTGACGTGAGTTTCAAGCATCGTTGGGACTCTTAAAAGCACATGTTTTTGCAGCCAACAAAGTAATTGTTAATGCTTTGCAGAGTAGAAAGGGACCGTAGACCAGTAAAAGCCCGGTTAGACTCAAATGACACATTACTTGCACATCATTTGGAAAACATGAACAAAACTACTTGGTTTTGCTACACCCAGCTAAAGTAACAGTCTTCATTGTGTGCTAATCTGGACCCAAACCAAGCCACACCTAAGCAAATATTGCTTAGTAGATGCAAAATAATACTGATTTCTTTATTTAGACAACCAAAACTATTTATTTCACCAATGAAATCACATAATAACTATCTGCAATTTAAAGCGTCCTTTAAAACAAAGCCCACAAAGTGCAGAAGTTTGCCAATAGGTCGGGAATAATAAAAGCAAGCATGCATATGGATTCAATGCTCTGGATTTACCCAGCACTGGTTAATGGTTTCTATAGAGATGGATGTCAATCTGCCTGGCCTTTCTTGTGTCAACAGTCAGCTACAACAAGGAAGATCATGGCTTTTGCCTTTGATTAGAAGTGGTATCTTTCCTCAGTTTACTGAAGGTCACAGTATTTGCCACAAGTTCTCCCTTATTACAAGTTTCCTCTTATTATAGATTTTATGTTGAAATGTGTATGTTTACAAAGCAAAATAAAAAGACAATTATTTTTAAAAGTTTGTAGTCAGGAGGGTGTTAAATCTACACCTTGTATAAAGTTTTCCTGTCCACACTGTAAGGTTTTTCATCTCAAATGCAGCTTGTTCAAAAATTGACAGAAATATTTGCATAATGCTAAGGAAGCTGTCAAAAGGTAACTGTGGCATAGTACTACAACCACATCACTGCCAACTTTATAAATTCCTTGAAAGAGTAGAGACTTGTGTTATTGTCTCAGGCTAACTTAAACTGAAAAAAAAAACCTTCTCATTTTCATTGCAAGATGCCACCCAGGCATTTATTTAAATATTGTCAGCAACATGTTACTTCGTCTCATTGTACGAAAACATGAAACACAATGAAATGCAGAAACATCATGCTGATACCCAAACACATAAAAAACAGACTAATTGCAGTAAATATATAAAAGAAACATTTTCAGGAATTTCCCTTAAGGCAGCAGTCAAAACCAAAATCCATCTTGTCGCTGATGTTGCCTCAGCCCATGTTAGCCTGCCAGCCCATCTCTAGCAGCTGCCGGTTTCACACACCCAGAATATAACCAATAAGCTTGCCAGTGTGCCATTTTAAGTTAATGTGAGAACTAGAGGGGACAGTTTACTTATATAAGTATTAGGCTTAAAAGTCCTGCCTGGAGCAAAAGACCTAAATCTTTTATGCTTCCAAGAGAGACATTTTCACGCTAAAGAGATTTTGGAGGAGTTCAGAAAGAAATGTTAAAGTTTGATGTCCTGTCAGTCCTCCAGGACAAGTCCATCTTTACAGGTTGCGGTGCTGCTTCTATATATTCCACTGGAATAATTTCTATACATCAGTGCTGCCAATCTGCTCCAGAAAAGGCTGCATTTCACTTGTGCTGGCTACAGAGAGGAACTGATCTATGTCTAGATGAAGCAAATGTTACCAGCTGATAGCAAAGGTTTTAAAACATGACATATACTGTGCCAAAGTGTTTTGGTGGCAGCAGGGATTTTCTGTGTAGGAGAATGGGGTGAGCGCAGTTGTGAAAAATAAGAAATATTTTACAATGAAGTCATGATAGAGCAGGGAAACAAAGGAATTGGTTGTTATTTGCAGTTGTATTCTATATATGCCATTTTAATAGATTGTGGGATATGACAGTTGGTGGTTTACTGTTAGCTCACCCAAAACAAACGAGTGTACAAATAAAAGATTAAGTTAATTTCCACTCCCTACATTTCACAATTTGAAGCAACAAGGACAAAATGGAACAGAAATGGAATTCCCCTCATCCTCTGCACTTTGACATCCAAGCATCTGGGAGCAATGTACAGGGATACTGAAAAGTCCTTCCTTGCCTGGAGAGAGCGTGGGGTGGGAGAGTGCTAACACACAAGCAGGAGGATGCAGTGAGGAGCTCCCACCCTGGGGCTGGGATGCAGCGCCTGCTGGGCGCAGGGGCGCTGGCAGGGGCCCCGCAGGAAGGTATGGACACTGCAGGGCTGACGATCCTGCCACGTTTATGAGCGGTAAGCCCCAGGAAATGTTCCACATAGCCCTCATAGTTCTCTACCTTCAGACTTCAACGCACACACGCGCACACACTCACACCGTCCCTTCTTAAATTTCCTTTGAGGTTTCCATGTACTGCTCTTTTCCCCCCTCAGGAGCTGCTTCTCCCCCAGGCTCTGTGCTGGGCTAAGGCTCTGCTCTGCCATGCATAGCAGCCAGTTGCATGTACTGGGTACTAGGTATTTTGTCACTGCTTTGGGGAGACGTGGCCGTAGAGTGAGATGCACAATATTGACCAAGTGATCTCACTGCAGTTATCGCTGATCTAAAAGATAAGATAAGGAGTTCATTATGTATCCCCTGCTCTCACAGAAAGCACCGTTTCCTGGTCCAGTGGGTCACTTATCACCTCCTTTGAGGCCTATAGAGGTACTTGTAATAAGATTAACAAAAAGACATCTCAGATAGCGCTGAATAAATAGCCAGCTTGGGTAAGAAAAAAGAAATAAATTCCAGAAGGTAATTTCTTGTGACTCTGGAGAGACAGAACATAGATCTGTGAACTGAACCTAACAGCAAAATGAGGAGAAATTCCATGTGAATCTGGATTTATACACACGTGAACGTGTGTGTGTAGATACATAAATGTATGTGTCTATGTGTACATAGGTTTCTTGGTCATACGTTTATTATATGTTAGGTTCAAGTCCTAACTGTGCAAAGAGAACGTGATCCATCCTGGTGGCTTTTTTCCCTGTGCCCTGTTGTCCAGATGTAAGCTGTGAAACACATCCAAGTTCCTTAGAACGGGGAGTGTCGAGCCAGGCAGTTCAGGCTGAGCCGTTCCAGTTATCACTCCATTGAAAACGAACAACAAATTCAAATAACAGAGGCTGTGTTTGATTCTGGATCTTTCTGGGTTTTCTTTCTCTAGTTCCCACCCCCACAGTCTCACCTCTCTCCTACCCTTCCCTACTTACCATAAAGTTATGATGCCCTTTGCTATAATAATGAATGGAATTCCCAGATTATTATTTTAGGGGCTTAACTGATTCTCAGTGGTTTTCATGTGTTTAGCACTTATACAAAGAGGCTTTTTCATATGTCTTTCAGCAAATATACAAATAGGCTTGGAGTCAGTATTCATTTTAATAGTTCCACCAGATAGTCACATTTATTTTCAGAGATTTATTTTTTTTCTCATTGCACTTTTGCATCGCTCTGCATGCAGCTGTACTTCACATCCATCTATAAACCTGGACCTAGCATCAGCAAGTAGAATATCTCCATCCTTAAAGTAATCTTTGTATAAGAAGATTTATACATGCACAATGCTCATGGCACAAAACTCTAAACACATATAAGAGCAAGACTGTTGGAACCTCACTTTCCCTTCCGTGTGTTATTTATTTCCAGGTAATCTCAGCTGAGAGCTTTCTAATGCTGTCATGATGGCCAATTTTATATTGGACATTTTTCCCAACACAGATGTGTAGCTATTTGCCTTTTCTTTACCTCTCCATAAATGCCATAGGGACAGAAATCATTGAGTCACCAGATCATACATTTATTTTTCTGATATATTATGCTGTTTGATGTCATGTTGACATGTAATTGATGTTGGTTTTGCTTTTTTTTTGTCTTTGTTTTGTTTCTTGGTTTCAATAAAAAGAGAATTTAAAAAAGGCTGTAGAGTGATGACTTAAGGCACTGACAGACATGAACATAGTATGCAACTCTTTTATGATGTGCTGCTGAGTAAATGGGTATGTTTCTAGCTTTAGATAACATATAGGAGACCTCTGAATTTTTACTGTATAGCGAAGTATTTGTATAAGCCTAGCCTATAACCTCAAAAGAACTCGTTTCACTCGCAAGAAGTACATACAGAACATGTTTTCAATAAGAGCTTAACCCATGATTTAAGAGCCAATAAAGAAAGATTTTCTATAAAGAAATGGGAAAGCAACAATAGAAATAAAATACAACATAGCAAAGATTAAATATGTTCCATCAGCACAACAGAGTCTTTGTATAGTAAAGAGCAGAAGGGGATGATTAATAGTAAAATGGTATATATGTCAAAAGAAAAATAAATGCAATTTAGACAAAGTACACACTTATTAACAGAGAACATCATTTACAGTTATTCAGATGGGAGGAAGGCAAGGATGAAACTAGCAGAGAATCTATTTCACAACGTGAAGTCACATTCATCTTGGTTCAGGCTTCCCCCCCTCCACAGCTGCAAAATAAAAATACTGGTGAAATCCTTGCTGACATAAAATTAATGCCTAAGTACCCAGCGACTTCAGCAGAATCAGGATTTCACTCAAGATATTTTAAGGTGCAGCTTTACTAGGCAGACCTCGTGGATCACCAGTGGGAAGGGGTACACACTTCCCCCTAGTTCCCACTGCAATCACCACCAGCTCTAACAGCCCTTGCACCAGACTTTTCTAAAGGGGACCTGAGGCTATGGGGTGCTTCCCACTCATCCTCCTTCTGAACGGTTAATAACAGGGTCAAGAGAAGCCTGGGGCTCTCCTAGGCAGCTTTACCAGGCACTGGGTTTTGGGGCATGGGGAGGAAAGCAGAGATGGAGGTACTTTAAAACAAGCCCAGAGACCAGGTTAAGCTTAAACCAGTGATTAGCATGCCTGATGGACCAAATTTCCGTCCAGCACCAACCAGAAAGTTGTCACCTGACACCAACTGAAAGGTTGCAGAGGAATTGTTCCAGCATGGTGCTATACTCTGAGAAGATTTTAGGAACACCTCCGTTAGACTTGCCAGAAACCTTATGAAAATGACCAGACGGAAACTTAGTATTTTAAACACTCCAAGTCTTGAGCTAGAAAGATAGAAATATGTTATCAGCTTGTATCACTGTCTGCAGAGCCACAGGGCTCCCCGAAGGTGCCCCAGCAGTGTGCCAGTCCAGCCTGTTTGTGGAAAGCACCTTCCACAATGAAACACAATTACAACCAAATATATAAAAAAATGGGAAAATACAAGACAGAAAGAAAATTACCATTTCATTCTGCTTGCAAGAAACATTCAATAAGATATCTCCATAACCTCTGCCCACAGTGCTCTAATATTTCTAAATAAACCAACACAAAATGAATGTGTTTTTACAAGGCAGGGAAGAAAGGCAATTTTTAAATGAAGAAGAAAGCTTGGAGAAGTTGCAAATTAGAAGAAAAAGTTTAAAAAATAAATTTTTGTTCCATATTGATTCTAGAAATTTCTACCACTCCTACTTTGCATACATAGTTACACACAAAATGGGAAAAAGAAGCAGAAAGGCAACCAGGGCTATAATTCCCCCAATAATTACCTGGAAAAGAGCCTTACTCTCCTGATATTTGGTCTCAATAGAAACCAGACAGGGAATTAAAGCCTATAATTCATAGTATGCATGGGTTTAGGGCACATGAGATAGAAACGTGGACAAAGCAGTAGATCTGAAATATACATCTCAAAACACCCATTCTCAAAGCTTCTTTTTAACTACCTCGCTCAAAATCCTAAAATGTCCCAAAAATATTTTGATTATGGTCTAATCTGTTCTATGTGACCCTTGCAGAAATGATTCTTTGCAGCTCTGGCAAGTTTCTTTCTCTACCACTTTTGTGAGATGAATGACTCCTTCCATTTGCAAGGAAGTTCTCAGGATCTCTGCATTATAGGACTATTATTATCAGAACTCATTGAGCTCTTGTTATGTTCACAGATTTAAATCTGAAAGCCAGAAATTATAAACATATACCTCATTCAAGATAGTACACGCAAGCACACATTATACAAATTATTTCTGTAGTGTACATTATAGCTACAAAAAGAATGACATCAGAAACCTTTATTAGCATCAGACAAGAGCCTCAAATCCTAAATCAACTCACACAATTTCTCTTTTTCTAAACTCCCTTTGATTTTTTTGCCTATTAAATCCAATTGCTATACAAGTTGGTGCTAGATGCTCCTGAAGTCACACAGAAATTTACCCATCCAGTTTAAACCATATTATCCTGATATAACATTCCATATGGCAGTTCGATGGAACACCACAGAGACCACCTCTGCATTGCCCAAATTGCCTGCCATCTTGACACTCCTACAGTTTTAATCCCAGTCATCAATTGTCTTCAGGATTTTATACTTTTTGAAAACAGGTGTTTCTGCACCTTCTAACTAAACTTCAAGTCTGCCTGCACTGCAGGACGTGGATGGAAACATTTAAACAGAAATGCTCCAATGTAATCCCAGCAAGAAAAAAAATTGCCAGCAAGATAATGACTAAAAAGAACTCAAAACTTAACTGAGCATTCCCACTTTCTAAGACTTTAGTTGGAAAATAACATTATATCAACAAGGCCAAATAATTCTCTCTATGAATGAAAGAATTAGAAGACATAAGCAGGTCAAGGAAATACATAAGAATGAAAGCCTTAAAAGGAGAGAGATTCCTTCTAATTACATTATGAAAAAAGTCAATAAACATTAAATAGCCTCCTATCCCCCTTCCAAATTCCAGAGTAAAATATAAATTATTTGCAATATTATTTTCACTTTAGCAACACTACAATACACATTTTATTAACAATCCATTCTCTGTAATTGTAAGAACTATGAAGTAAATTGTGATTCCCACGTAAGTGTTTGTCTAAATTATGCACAATAGTCTCACTAAGGAGTATCCAGGCTTTTAAGAGAATTCCAAGGAGGTGATCTGAATTTAATCCTGTCATACTTTTAAGCAAATGTAGATTGACTTAAAGTAAACATTGCAGGAGGGAGCTCATGCTCTAGGCTTCACCAAGCAATCAGCAAGGCATCTGACACGCTACAGAAAACCTGCAAAATCCAGCAAATAAATCTTGTAACACCCATTCAGTACCCTACAAAGCACACAGTGGGGAGCTGACACATTATTAACTGACTGTAATTTTCACAAACTGTAACATACTAAGACCTTTATGATGTACATGTGGTGAAATATATTTTTATCTAATATAAATGTCCATGTTTTGAAAGCACGTTAATCAAGATGCTTCAAATAAATCATTTTTAGGCCACGTTTGTTTTTAAGTTAGTAGCATCAAAAATATTAAACATTACAGTAAGAATTGGGAAATATCTCCGTCTCATGACTCCACTCTAACAAAATCACAAGCTTTTGATGATGCAGTAGTTGTGTGTAACACAACAAAAGGACTGACCTGAGCAACAGAAAAGATAACCTTGGGACAGGCAATTTTCATAAAGGGGTACTTCCTTTAAATATGGGGTTTTAAATTAAATTATATTTTATATAAACTTGCTTAAACCCTGCTCTTTCAATGAAAGCAAATCCACAAGGAACAATGCAGGTTCCAAGGAAGCTCCAGTGCCATCCATAAGGAAAGAATCGAAGATGGTATGGTGCAGATGTCAACTCTCAGCCAAAACATCTTTCCTTTTGCCTTGGTGAAGATTTATACAACTTTACAGAGACAAACCTCACCTGCCTCTCTCAGGAACAGCAGAAGCACTCCTGCAAGTGACAGAACACTGGCTTTTAAAGCCTTACATTGTTCTGCCACACACAGAAATAACTTGAGGTCCCAAAGGCTCATAGAGGAAAATGGCACTTTGCCAACTCTCATTACTGCCTGCCAACCTGTAGATAATCTTCTTGTACTGTACTTCATCTGATACTTTCACATTTACAGCCCTTTACAATACTCAGCAGTTTCTATTTAAATAAAAGTAGACAAGATTAAAAAAATAAACCTAAAGTAGAAAATGCAGGCTAGATGTGGAAACTGAGAGCATTTTCCTCACTATTGTCCATTATTCTTTAATGTATCATTCTCTTTCTGCATGTAGGCCAAAAAAATAAATCCAATGTAAACACAAAAGGCAAATACCTTTTGAAGGCCAAGCAAATATTTGAAAAGCAAAAAAGAGATTCTGCTTTTATCTCCAGATCACCCTACAATTTAATGGTTAGTGGAGAGGGGTTTCTTTTTTCCTCTCTTTCTTGTTTTACTTTTTCTCTTTAGTTCAGAGAATGCAGCAGGGGCAGGTCCACACCTCATAGCTCACAGAATGGTTATCAACCTATAAACCAACACAATGGGATAACAAAGGTCAGGTAACTATGCCATGTTTGCTACACAGAGAAAAATTGGCACTATCAAAAGCTGTAAGGCAACAGACCAATGTATTAAAAATCTTGATCCAGTATTATTTCTAAATTATGAAAATTACATGCCTGACCTCTTAGTCTGATATCTGTAATTTATAAGCAAAGTGCAGGTGCCTGTATGGAGCTTAATGGTCTTTATGGGGTTTCATGAAATTAGAGTAATACCACTCCGAGGACTAGAGAGAGAGACTTGGGTCTTCAGCTATGACAATGGTATCAAATAACACTGAAGAGAAGAAAAAAGTATTATCTGCAAGCTGAAATGTTAAAGCCAGCAAAGCATTACCAGTGAGTCCACAATTACCTGGCAGGAAGAGTAAATGACTGAGTATAGGGAACAGTTTTCAAAACTGTTTTAGGTGGGAATTAAGCTGTTGAAACCAAAATGTAACACAAGCCCTCTTTTTTTGCCCCCTTATTACTAGTCCGTGATTCTCAGGTCACCATTGAACACAAATGTACAAGTGTTGAGTAGTTCAAATTTGATACTCTCAGGCCAATAGCAAATCTCTACCAATCACACACGAATCCCAGTAGTTCCACAAAAATTCTGTAACATCATATAATGAGAAGCAGTGCTTTCTTAAATTGTAGGTTAAAAATCCCTGAATTATCACTAAAATAAAGCCATCAGTGGTAATGTTATTAAAAATATTGTAACTTTTGGGGTTAATTACTTGTCCACTGACTTCAAGGATGTAAGAAGACATTTCCTATGTGTTCAAGCTGAAAAGTATGTGTACTTTATTATCTTTTATTGGACAGAAAAGGGATAGACACTTCTTATAATTAAGTCTGATCAGCAAAGTAGGATGAATACTAGAAAGACTCACTTATTGTTGTAAGAAACATTTACAGATAAAAGCTATTAAAAAAAAATCTATTTTCTAGCAAACACAAAAAATCTAATTAAGCATCTCAAAGCTATTTTGATTAGGTTAATCTTCAGTTTTCACAACATAATATCACATTAGAAGATGATGATATTCTACAGAAGACAGTAACAGAAACAATGAGAAAAGGAATTATGGTCCAGACTACTACATAAATTAGAAGACACCAGCCCTTCATGGACTACTACAGATATTGCCAGGAAGTTATTTTTTTAAAGATTTTTCCTCTGAAATCTTTCTAAAAAAAAGACAAAAAATATTTTTTTTAAAAATGGCAAAAATATTGATAATATCTCTATAATCTCTAACCACAATTTTAATAATATCTTAGCTAATAATTAAACACATACAATGTCCAAGTCTCTATTTGTTTAATAATAGAAATCCTTCAAGTGCAAGGTAGAACACAGGGATGGCCACAGGCCCACTGCTATGCTAGAACTGACACATGCATTACACAAATAAAACTGCTACCAATGGCCTGGAAGAATCATAAGCACTCTCATCTACTCCTGATTTTATCAAGTAATTCTCAATAATTTTTCCTGTATTTGTCCTCTAAATTATAGATTGTCTCCTCAGAAAGTAGGATTATATGGAAGACAGACAGTACTTCTAAGGAAGTGTGAAGCTTTGTGCCAAATATTAGTATGAAAATTACATACTAATATTACTGTGCACATGACCACTAGATGCATATATATGTTCACCTATATATTTGCATATGTATAAATACATGTAAGTAGTGGACAAAATGGACTCGTATCCATATGTGTATGTATGTGTGTGCATGCTTGTATACACAGATACACAAATATGTAGATCAAAGTTCTCTAACCTGCATATAATTATATGTTGTTTAGACTGACACACCTATACATAATATAGGTGGAATTCACTATGCTAATTGTTACCAGTGAGAACTACAGTAATTGATATATTGCTTGCTCACAAATTTTCTAAAGTGCAGATCTCTTCCCACTCTGGTTCTGAGAACCACATTACAGGGTCACAAAGCAATATATTTTTAAAATATTTTTTCTTTCAATTGCCTACTGTATTATTGAGTCTCTATAGATTTGGATGATATCAGTCAACCCATTTTGTGTAGTTCTAGTACTTTTGAAGAGGTATTTTAACATACTGGTATATTTTTTATACTGAAATTGTTGCTTCACTGCTGGAGCTGTGGAAGTAAAATCAGATCACCACTGATGAATTAAAATTTCTACAACTTCTATGACCTAAGGCATGCTGATTGTACCCTTGAAGGATAATGAATGGTATGATAGGGAAAAAAACATTTATAAGAAGGCTGAAAAATTTATTTGCTGGCACCAAGCTTTCTTTCTAATTTATTCCCTGAAAACATCAGTTTAAGGAAAACAGGAAAGGGACATTTCTCATACAATGCAGAAATTATTATTGATACTAGTAGATGAAGTAGTCACTTTTATTTGTTTCTTTCTTTGCTTGCAGAGACAAAACAGCTAAAAGCAGATAGCAGGAGACAGAGGACCCAGTTAACTCTGGATCCCATGTCACAGCTGTAGGGTGCAGAAGAGAATAACCTTAATGAAGTCCACATACTACCTTTAGAACTATATCAGTACAGTTAAAAAGCAGACTCTGATCCTCCCTGAAACACAAAGCTGCTATTACTGATTATTGTTTTAGTTGACTTCGACATCAGTTCCAAAACTTAGCTCTTTCTTTGCAATAGGAAGTCTAGGCAAGTATGCACTGAATGCCCAGATCTGAACCCCAACAAGCCAGGGAGGCTTATTATTCTGCTGCTTATAACACAGCAGCTCCCTTCCTAATAGGCATTTAGAACAAAACAATGTTTCTCTCCTGCAGGGTTTTATTTGGCCTATAGATTAAACAACACTCTAGGTTAGTAATCAGGTTTACCAGACAGTTGTCACAAGGTCACCAGCAGCTACTCTGTTTTCCCTCAACACTGTGCTCTCTAAGGTGGTGATAGTGTTAAACGGAATACAACTGATGGGAAAAGTAGAAAGATGAATCAACAACGTCCTAAAAATACTTTTCTCAAAGGAAAAGCAGTCTTTTTGAAAAATCACAGATAAGATTATTATAAACACTAGTAAACCACATATATTACCTCAGTAAATGCTAAAAGCCTACTCTGGTAAAGCAAGAACAAGGGCATTTGTGATTTAGCTCATATTTTTCATGCAAAAATTGGGATGCATGCTTATACACGTGGCTCTTAAAATCCAAATTCATAGGGAGGTAGAACAATTCTTTAAATTGGAACTAAACAAGCACAGTCCTGATGAAAACTTTGCTTTGGAAAAAAAAAAAAAATCCAAATAAACAGCATAAATAATTAGGATCTGGCTACTGCAATTCTCACTGAGGTTTAAACACGTGATTCTCCTACTGTAAAATGCCAGGAAACTTGCACACAAACATAAAATATTAGACAGCAGACAAACTGTTGTATATATTTTTACTTCATCCATTCCTGTTCAGAGGTAGAAAGGCCAAAAGGATGTGCATGATAGCTGCTGCTGAAGTGCCCAGCTTTGGCCTTCTCCCAGCACCATGGAGTTCAGTTGTTTGACCTACTGAAGCAGAAAGTGCCCTGAAAAATCTCCACTTTGTTCTGAACACCCCTGTTTGCCTACGATACTGAACACCTGCACATCACAACCTCATCAGTGCAGTCTGTACAAGAGACCCATTTGTAGGAAAACACTCAGTCTGCTGTCCTTTGGCTCTCACAAACTTGGGTGATTACAGTTTAAGTAAATTTGCTGTGGGTTTTGTCTCGGGTGGTTGTTTTTGTGTGTGTTTTTACTACAATTAAAACATTTGGTCTAAAAACCACAGAATAATTAATAACTACACCAACACTGATTTGTACTATCTTTGAAAGAATGCCAGCAGATTTTCCTCTGGCAGCTACAAAAATACACCCAAAACCTGTATAGTAAAGACAGGCAGGGGAATACATTTTACAGTTCTATGGATGTTATGTGCTATCATCCACTACAGCCGCAGAACTGTATTCAGAAGGTGAAAAACGACACATTTGATTGTTCCAGGATTTAATAGCTGAAAATAATGTGTCTTTGAGAATATGCTGCTTCATGGGTATGTCTTTTAAAAAAACTACTGGAACATGTTGGGTGTAATAAGGAACACATGTAACTCCTACTTCAGATGAGGAAAAAAAAAAGGAATGAAAAAATGTTTTCCTTTAGCAGCATGTGATTCAATTAACTCTTCAAGCTCTTCTCTTTTTGCAGCTGTTTAAGATATAATTATTTTCTATAAGACAGTAAAAAAGCTAGCCCCAAAGGCAAAATGAAATCTCATACAATTTCTCTCTGTTGTCAGACACGGATCAAGTGCTAATAAACACCTATGTATCTAACCAGCTTTTTTGAAACACATGGAACACTACAGAGTTTGCAGAAAGCAAAACACACAAGACACTAGGTCTATTTTATTATTGTATTTAGATGAGGTAAGTTTAATTTGGTTTTTTTCAGCTCTAGCATTTTATAATTTATTTTCTTCCAGAAGAAGTGTTCAAATGATTTTATATTCTCTCTTTAGTATCTTGTAGAAATTGCCCTGAATTTGTCCTTTTTTCATGAAATAACCTTGTAATTTTATATCTGACCACTCTATGCTGCTGAGGCTCCATAAGGACTCAGTAAAGCTGGAGTTGTTTGTGAGCTCTTTTGGTAATACTACAGCCTGAAGCCAGGCTAAGCACCACCTGCCCCATATTTATCTACTTGTTTATGAAAGAGTTTCCCCCTCATTGTGTGGATAACTGACCTTAGCCATAGCTAATAAGACATGACCTTCCTTGAACTATGCAGCTTTACACTGAATCTTATAAAACACTTCAGTGTTATCCATACAGCTTCACCGAGCTCCTAATGAACTGAAACACATTCTCTCTCCAGTACTGTCACCACAGACAAGGTGTGGTCCAAGAAACAAAAATAACCTGGCCCAAACTTTGCTTTGGCCATCTGTTTCTGTAGACAAGCTTCTTTCTGGCTACTAACAGGTTTTTATAAAGTAGAGGATCAAGCAACATATAGATATTTATGCTCCACCCTCCACATCATCTCATCTTACTGCCCTGACCATGTAGTGACAAGAATGGCTTGCTTGCTGCAGGCTAACTGCTTCAGCAGCCTCCCCTGAGTGCAGCTGTGTTTCCAGATGTGTGTCTAGTCAGTCAGAGACCTCTGGAACTTCATCTTTCCTAGACATTAAGCCTTTAAACAAGTTGGGATCTACATAATCTGCGTTGAAGAAAATACAGTTTTACTTAACATGAACACCCTGCTCAGTCAAGCTAGTTCCAGTAAATCAGATGATGTTCTTATCAACCTATTCCAGACACGTCTAACTTTTTTGGTTGGAATTTTTTTCTGCATTTTTTTTCCTGTAATACACAACTGAGAACAGGAACTGGCACAAAAGCAGTGGTGCCAGCTAAACTGAATTGTAGGGGGACATTTTTCAAAGGTTACACTATCATGTTGTTGAATTTGAAACAAGTCACTGGAATGGCCACAAAAACCCCACAGTTTCTGCTTGATATCTTTTGTTTCTATCTTTTACTTGAGAATATTACTTTTATCCCAGTTGATATAAATAATAATAATTAAATAACAGCTTATTTACATGGTTTTATAGCTGTGGGGGATCAAGACTATTTCTGTTCATTTGCAGGTAGTGTTTGATGATTTAGGATTCTGTCAATAAGATAATGCTTACAATTAATTTTAAAATGAACCAGTTGAACCAGTACTGTGCTAGAGCTCAAGTGTCAACTACATATATACGTGAAATACAATAAATCCTGAAGTATTACTTCAAAATCCAACCAATTTGTCTAATTTGTGGGTTAGTACACACATAAGTAAATAAGCACCTGAATCATTCCAAATAAGCATACAGCGAGTTTCATTTTGTGTTTTACTTTTTCCCCAACAGCACTACACTAGTTGTTCCCAATGATGTTCCAAGCAGAGCATTCCAAAGAGTCACTCGTGCAGGAAAGCAGTTGAGCTAAACTCAAGTTGCCAGCTCTTTTCTAATTTTAAGTCTAGCTTTCCCATTCTGAAGCAAGCATTCTTCTCCAATACTAGTTAAAAGAGCTTATCTAATGTAACTTTCATTTTTCCCTTAAACATCTGGGAAACTTCATTTCTCTAATCAGTTTCTTACTTTCCTCCACTAATTACAATCTTGTTTTTTCTACATATATCATTTCCTGTGTGATAATTTTTTCATCATTGGGTTTCTTGCTCTTTATATATTTCCTAGATGCTGGTGTTCAAACTCAGAAAATGCAGCTTATTTACATTGTCCCTGTTCTCCTCAAAATACTCAGCTAAAATGTGCCTCAAGAAGTTATTTGCCTCTATGTATATCAGAATATTTAGCATAGCTTCCAAAATGCCACCATTTGTTGCCCTGATAGATCCATCCAAAGCAAATTCGGGGTTTTTAATTTACTCTAACATGGTGAGACGCCCTTCAGAGAACTTGGCCACCAGCTGTTCCTCTGCTCGGGGAGGCCAAAGTCACACGCAAAACAATGACGCTGTCAGATAAACACCACTTCTCCCTTTCACTTTCCCCACTTCCTCTTCTTCCTTTCTCTTTCTCCTTTGCCTGAGGCCATATCCTAATCCCATTCCCAAAATTAAAAGGTTTCTTCCTTTCTCTATGGCTCATTAAATGTTACCCCATAGAACTACATTGCTACAGGGGCTCAGCCTTTAAATTTGGAATACTTGCAGATTTTATCTGTATTTTCATTCTTGTATCACCACAAATCCTTTCATATAGCTTTCAGGCTATTTCATGCACAACAGGCTAAAATCTGGACTTGGTAAACTCTTTCATCGAGACAGATACTGTAGTCACATCATGTGAATACTGAATTCCATTCTACAAGCAAATCAGAATTTTTTTAAGTACTACCAATTTAAGTAACAGCACACAACCTAGCAAAAGTTATTAAATGCTGAATACAGACTTTCTAGTTTCCACAGTACTAAACTATCATTTAAAAGATTTTGCACAACTCTTATAATAAGCTAAATAGTAAAGACTACATTGAAAAAAAGAAACGTTTATCATACCTACTTCTTAATGTCAGGGGCACAGATTTGAAAGTTTTCCCAAGATAGGACTTTTAGTTTTTAAAAATTACCAAACTATGAGATTATATTCAACTGATCTAGTGGTTTCATTTGCATTTCTCTGTATAAACACAGCGGTATATTTACCAAACATTCATTTCCTTCTAACCCCAGATCATAGATTTTTGAAAACCCCCCCAAAAACAAAAGTTTCTTAATGAACAGAAATGTGTTCACAATATCCAAACAAATTTAAATAAATTATTCTTACAGTGTGAAAACTAAAATCTAATAAATCTGGATGAAAGTGCTCTGCAACATAAAAGTTCCTTTAAACCTCCACAATATGTCCAAGCACAACTAAAGACAGACTTATGTAATATATTAGCTTGCAATTGCAAAGGACTCTCCAGGTTTTGTAATCAGTTCTCACACTTAACCGCAAGCCAGGAAAGAATTGTTATGATATTTCACAGTTACATGCATAGTGTAGCTTAGAAATATGGCTTAGAAACGTATCTTCTTACCAAAGTTAAACACAAGTTTAATTTCTTTCATTCATTTGAGGAAACTGAGGATCAACATACACTGTTTCACATGCTGATACTTTAAGTAAAACAACAAGGATTCTTTTAAAAACTAAACTCTCTTATAATGAAAAACAGAAAGAAAAGATTTTGCTCTTTTAAGATGATTAGCTTACCTGGTTTTGCCATTCCACACCGACAGCCCGAACAATATTATCAGCTCTTCAGGTACTAATTCTTGCTAACTGGAAGGATATTTTCTCTCTTGCTGGATTAATAATCAACTTTCCTGATAGTTCATTTGCAATTCTCTGCTGGTTAACCCTTTGCAGGGCTCCCATTTTGAACTAAGCAGTCTACACTGTTCGGCTCATTGTAATACAAAAATAACAAAACATAGGCTATCACATAAATGAAAACTAAACAACAAGCTAAAGAGAAAATTAAGAATAGGTTATCTTAAAAAACTAAAAGCTTACAAATACTTAAAGCAAGACTTTCTTTTTCTGAAAGACTCTAATTACTAAACCTAGTTGCTGGTAAAACAATGCATCAACAACCTGGGAGCTGTAAAGTCCAATGGCTCATACGATCGTGCACTCCCAGGAAGCCACAGTTCGACCTCTCATCTTCAGCCAGCGAGTAAGTATGACACATGCCTGCCTAATTCTGAAAATAACATCTTTTATTAGTGACTAGTGTGCTGAGAAATTGCCACAGTTATCAGTTTGTGCAAGGCCACCCATCTGTGTTGTCAGAAAGCAAGAGTGGCCAGGAGTAAAAATGAGATAAGAGAGGCCCAGAAAAGCTAAAAAAGGGGAGTTCAAATGAGGTCAGAACAGTTTAGGATGGGATACCTAAAAATTATATGTAATTTTATTTTTCAAGTGTAATAGTAGTAAATTACATATATGTTATCAATTTCATAAAAATTCAATACAGCTCTGGCAGCTCTGTTGTGATATGAGTAAAAAGATTATAAAACAAACCTGTTAAAAGGGTTCAGAGAGCTCATATAAGAATGTGGAACATTCTGGAAATGTTCACCTAAAGAAACTAATCTTTGGGGGATATGTGATAGACCTCAGGATGTGCTTTGATTGTGGACAGAGGTAAGAGGAAAAGGAAAAATACACTTGTTGCATGGATGACTAAGGCATAATGCTATAAAAATAGGGAAATAATAAAGGGGGGAAAAAGTCTTTCTGAAAAACAGTGAATTGGGGTTTTTGGATGCTCTTGGAAAAATATAAGAGGTGACAGCTCTATTCACTAACAGAAATGCTTTCCTCATGAACTCCACTATAGCTGTTTTATTAAATAATACGACAGTAGTTCTGGATTTTTCCTTAAAACAAAGGCACAGAGTCTCCTAAAGCTTCTGCAAAGCACTGATAGACTTTATCTATTTCCCTTTGCATAAGAGTAGTCCTATAGCTAATCTCTTTTTACACAACTATAGGTCTCTGCTCTCTATTCAGTAGTGCCTAATACAGTTTGCTGTAAACTTTCTGCAGTATGTGCTGTAGAATTTATGATAAAATGCTAGAAAGTTTTGAAGCAAATTTATTTCATATTTATAGCTAATTTTATTCTGTGTTTGAAGGAAAACCTTTTAAGAATGCCAATAATGTGAGAAAGCTACAACAACTACATTTATTGTTAAGTATCACATCAGTGGTACTCCTGGGGGCTCCTCTTCATAGGAAGAAAGCTTAAACAACATTTTCTAACACATTGGATTGCTTCCCAGAGATGTGATGGCCTACAGAGGCAGTGCTGAACAAAGCAGGCTGGAATAGTAAGTCAGTAAACAACCCTTTTCAGAGGATGGCCACAAGTAAGTGCAACTTTGTTTAATAAAGGCGAATTATAGTTATCTTTTGTTCTTTAGTAGGTGCATTATCTTTCTCTCCTGTTCCACCTGACTAAACTGGTAGTATCTTTTCTATCACCTGACTGAGTAGTTGGCTGGAAATAATGGGACCAAACAATCCACTATTGTTACAAGAGACAATGACCTTTCATGTCCTTGGAGCTCACCATGACCTTTCATCTTTCCTATCCTCCAATGGTCTCTTCTAACAACTAAAACTACACCCCGTTAGGCTGAATTCCAGATTGTCATAAAAAGCCCCTTCCTTTCGAAACAAAACCAATTTTTACACCAAGGTGGAGGAGAAACACAGGTCCATTGTTCCCGCACAGATGGAAGTTAGAGTTACTAAGGCAACAGCTCTAATCCCTCTTTTTACCACCTTTTTCACATCATTGGCCTATCAAGTGTGCTACCTTTTAACTCATAAGCTCAAAAGCTGGTAGTCTAACTGACTGCCCTAATTAGCTACGATTTTCACAGTACAGACAACATGATGAGCTAATCGAAATTTGCAAAATAATGACGTACCTCCAGCAAATATTCCTCCTCCTGAGGCCCAGTCTTAGAATAACAATAATGAGACCATTATTAGAGGAGGGCATTAAAATGCTGCACTGCTGCTAAACAGAGAACTTAATTGTTCTAGTCTTGTCCATTGAATCAACAACCTATTGTTGTGGACTTGAAAAATAAAGGACTGGAGAATGGGTGCCATAATGATTGGTCTGTGCTGCCATACCAGCACTCTGTAGAATTGTTTTCCTTTTGAAACTCTTGATGGACTAGTAGTTTTGTTTAAAAGTAATATAAAAGCCAATTGTCTGCATAAAAAGTCCTATTTATTGAAATCTTTAGAAGCAGTTGCATGGATTTGTTCATGACCCCCAAGATAAAAACATAGAGACCATAATAATGCTATTTGTGGCGACCACTGCTTGTAGTGACACTGCTTGTAGATAACGCTGTCCTGTCTAGCTACTGTAAAAGGAAGGAAGGCATTTCCTTTGCAGACAGAAACCATGGCAGAAGGTCAAATAGTGGACAGACCCAATTCATCTGTAAAATGAGGATGTTTTATCAAAAAAAAAAAAAATGGCCTAGTATGTTTGGTCATCATTTACAATTCAGGGTTTAGGACAAACTGATAAAGGCATCTTTAATCAGTCACAGCACAAGACTTTTTTTTGTTGATTAGTTTGTTGGATGTTAAAAATGACAGACTTTTTTTCTTCACATCTAAAGAATTATACCATAAATTTTGTCATTGGGAAACTGAATAATGTACACCTTGATATGCAGTGACTGAACTGATGCAAATTGTAGCTTACTGTTAGCTTTGTATAGTCTTTATTTAAATTTGGGACTGGGAAGAAGAGACATCTAAAATCTCTGACATGCCTTTTAATCTTGGGATTTTTTTAGTTGTTAAGAAATTAGAAACTACAACTTCTCACAAAATGTTTAAAACAAACATGGTCTTGAGAAAAAATATTTTCCGAAATCAAAAATCATAGTTTTATTACATAAAATCGCTGTTAATTAAACCTATCCTGGATTCCTCTCTTAGCTTTCACTTCAATAGGACAGTTGAAAACACATAAGCGACAATAGATTTACACTTTGGAATGGAAACTAAAATCACATCTTATTGTATTTTTGTAGTTACGCCTCTTAATGTGTCTTTCTACACACAAATTGCTCAAAAAATAAGCTATGACTCTAGATTAATATAAACAATGAAAAACTGTACTATTTGGCCTTGCAAGAGTTTCCACTGGTAGTATTCTATTGATTTCAATGGGGAAAAAGTTTAGGGTTTAATTTTTCTCATTCCTATCAACATATTGTAAATCAAATTGAGAAAAATAATTGTGAACAGGGAAACAAAAAAAAAAAAAAAAAAAGAGAGAGGAAAACTTAAAGATTAACCCAAAAGTTATTTTCAGCAGTTCTAGGAACCACTCATAAAATGTAAAGTTTTCTTGCATGCATTTGCAGAATACCTTTTCTTTAAATTCCTTTCTTTTGTAAATTGAAAAATGCCTAATATAAAGTAGTATTAAATTGTAAATAAGACCTCTTGCTTCATTCAATCCATGCTTTGCTTCATTTATCTTCATCTTGTTAGGCTAAATTAATTAACAATCTCTGTGTTGCACACTTTCTCTTTTCATTACATCAAATAATGGCCTGGATATGGGAGAAAACCCTCACCACAGGGATCTTGAAATGCTAGCTTGAGGAAGAGTCTCTTATATATGCATTGCTTTAGCAATATTAACTACCTGGATGTTATGACATTTATTAAATGGATTCTTCAACCCTTCACCGCTGTAAAATAACTGTTCTGATTTTATGAGAAACAAAAATATTTTTCAAAAAATCAGGGGCTTGCAATAGAACACGTTTACAATTTGGGAGCCACAAGTACTAAAAAGAAAGAAACTACATAAATAGCTTTAATCAATGTTTTATTTAATATAAAAAACCTGCAACTTGAATACAATTACTGGCCAACTGTGTATACAGTCTCAAATATTATTGTGTCAAATTACTCAAACCAAGCTGCCATATCATCTGTTTGTGAATGTTCTGTATATAATTAATTGAGTGTCTGGGACAGTTTCATTGGTAAATCTGGTTATTTAGATATTGTAATGGGGAGCAATGTGCTAAACTATTAGGCAAGTTTTCTTCCTTTAACCTACATTATGGCATCTAGAGTAAAAGGACAAAACAGTAAAGCCTTTTTTAATCTCACCCTGATCAAACAACCCTCTTTCTCCAATCACAGCTTTGTGCGTGATATCTTTCTGCTAGTGTTTCTTATTTAATTAAAACAGACACTGACAGAAGGACATGGATTAGGACTGTAATGATGCATTTACTTAGATTAATCGGAGGCTCCTTTTGGAGTAATGGCTTAAACAAAGAACAAAAGGAAATTGTTATGAAACAGCCTTTTATCCCAGGCAAAGGTCAAATTATGAGGTTTTTAATTTTTTCAGCCTCTGTTATATTGGACCTTTCTACTGGAACATGAGAAGTGCTTCTCTCCCCTTCTCCCCCGAGCCAAGCCAGTTATTATAATACAGCCATTAAAGCTGCAAATTAAAATGTCTGATTTTAAACCAGGTTGCTTAGCTTTCAAAACCCTCTAATTAGCATGTTGTGCGTTGTTGTGAGGGAAAGAAACCTAAAATGCTAATGACCTGCTGCCAGGTGACCACACTGCTGTGCAAAATAATACAGACTCATTCAAGTAGTAGTAATACCAATAACACCCAGCTCTTATGAATTACCCAGCTCCAGGTCAGCTCTGCACCACATGTGCTTAAAGAAACAAGCGTGCATCCAGCCAAAGATCAGAGTTCAGTAGTCAGCACAAGAGATTGTTGTATTTTAACTGGGAAGAAATCTGTGTCCATTCAGACACTGTAAGGCATGAGAAAAACATTTGAAATCACCATGGGCCAGGTGATACTTGGGCCAGGCACAGAGAAAAGCACAGGATGGAAAATTCTTCCCCTTTTGGGCAGAAGCTACAGATACACTTCTGTATATCTCAAAGGAGACAGCCCCAAATTGCTGTGATAAATTCTGCTTCTGTTCTTTGTTCACAAAAGGGCAGCAATGCACAAAAACACCCCAAATACAGGTATATTTTTGCCCTCTCCCAGTTTACCATTCATCGCAGCAAGGTCATTGAACACACAAAATTAAGTTAAATCATGATATTTCCTTAAAATATGCAATAGGAGAAAGTCTGGTAATGCGTCTTCAAAAACTCAAACCAAATAGAAAACATTTCCTTAAACCTCATGGTACTTGAGGCTCTAGGTTTTTGAATATTGGATTTTTAGCAAACTTGCTTCACACAAAATTTCAAAAGAAAAGAACTCTCACGTTCCGGTGACAAAAAGAAGCTTTCAGTAACTTCCTTTTTTGAAACTGTAGAAACATTCATCAGTCTTCTGCACCACCAAAATTGTACACAGACCCAATCCTCCTCCTGCCACACAGTCCACATCTCTGGCAGGCTGAAATGTCACCCAGCACCCAGAGGGACACAACCTGATACCAACAAAGAAGCAAAGCTTTGCCATCAGTGCCAACACTGGGTCCAAACAGCAGCAGTAGAGGCAGCTGTTCAGCACCGCAAATAATACCATCCTAAAAAGGCCAAAATCATTAGTAGTCAAGATTAACCCCACTTGACTTGTTTTTTACCAACAGTTGAGGGAAAAACTACTTTCTCTGTAACTTGACATCTTCACCACAAAGATCGCAGCCTTCCAGACATACCAGCACAGCGTTGACAGCGCTCCTCAGAGGTCACAGTAGTAGGAAGTCGGATAAGATGTTGAACAGCTATGCTGGCCTTGGTGTCTGCTCATTCCCAGAGGTCTCCTGCCTTTCTCATGTGATCCCTAATTGATCGTTAAGGGACAAAAATGACTGCAAAGTGTCTTTTCAGTCACTTTTAATCCTTTGTAGCATTATATTTTACATACAAGTTCATCAGTCTGGAGGGAAGGTACTGTGGGAATTCAATTCCCAGTGTCCCCAAAACTGCTGCTCAATGAAAAACGTGATCCAGTTGCTCTCCAGATAAATTAGAGTGGCCAGGTTAAGCAAATTAAACCATATGCATGGTCCTTTATATATCATAATCTCAAACCCATACGTCCACGCTCTGTATTGTTTGTCTCCTTTATACACAGATTCTGCCACATTGCTGCCACCATATTCCCTCACCATATAGTCCCAATCCTGAAGAACAAATCGACAACCTGCCTTTGAAAATATTGACATGATTACATGTATGCCACTTAAATGACCTACACAGAAAAGGAAACTACTCTTATTTGCAAAGATAGCAAATTCAATTCACTTAACACTCAAATACCTGAGCTGCTTAAAAAGTAGCAAACAAAGCATTAATAAAATAATAATAAAACCATATAGTAGTATTCAGTCTGGTTAGAAATAGTCTGAACTTCACAGTAGTCTTCTACAACTTTAAGATATCACTGTCATCAGCCAGTAGTACCATTTATTTATTTTTTTAAACTTCTGTTCAGCCAAGATAATCACATCTTAAGATACATGAACCTGTTTTCACAGACACATGTATCATCGACCAGTATTCTTTGGCTGCCTATTAGTTGTTATTTTTTCTTGAATAAAACCACCTCTGTGAGACAGAAAACACACTGCTAAGTTTATTTATAAAGGACAAAAAAAGAGCTAGCATCTAATGAAAAACAGACTTTGTGCATAGTGATAGGTGGCTCTGTCCTTTACAACTCAGAGTCAGGAAATTTTCATTATGTTCCTTTGTAGAATTCATCCTAACAGTGTGCTTTAGAGGCATCTTGGTATGGCTACTGCATTGATATGCACAATGCAAATACACTGTTTCCCAAAAGATCTATTTATTCCTTAAAATATATTAAGTATGCCAATGCTCTTTTAGTGAACAAGTAATAAAATCTGCATTAGTATCCTACACAGAATATGAATTCATGCTTTAAGATCAGAGCTGCTTAGATAGCAAATTATCTGCATCATTTCCCATTTAGCAGCTAGAGAGCTGTCCAGGTACAGTCTGTGCCTCCATGAATATGGTACTTCATGTCCTGTGGTTATTGCTGAGTATCCATGTATTATGTAGAAAAACATGTAAAAGAACAGCAGTAATCTAAGAATTCGGTGCAGAAGCCTGACAAGAGCCAGGCTGTCAGAGCAGCAGCTAGTGGCATGGCACGGTAGATATACTGGTAAAGCACTCAAATACTACACAATCCTGCTGCTGTGGTCTGCAGAGCAAGGCACTGATTGGCCTTGGACACATCACAAATTCAACTGGGTCCATTAAGCTATACCTCTGAGGGACTACAGTGCTCTGTCACATTGACCCTGGGAGCTCTGGTGGCCAACACTGAGCAAAGACAATCTGCTTCCTCACTTTCATACAGTGGAGCAAAAGTCACAACATGCTCTGCACTGATGGACAGCAGAATAAAATGTATTTCCAGGAAAAAAAACATCATCAAGTTGTTGAAATTTCATGCATAATAAGTAAGGAGATTTGACCCAAAGACATGAAGAAAAGGGAAGTGAGTTCCTGCTATGTTTCTTTACTCAAGTAGCCCCCTGGATCAGTGTGTGGTTATATGTATGTATATGTATCTATATAATTGAACCTGTATAGTATGGGAATACATATACATAATAGAACCCACACAACAGTCATACAATGGAACCAAATTCTCTTGTCCAAATTAACAGCTTGCACAGAACAGCAATTTTCTCTATCTTCATATACCATGAAGAATGGTTCTTATCTCTGAGCACCAGCAGCTGCTCTCTGGGTTTGCCCCATTATGCACAACCTCTCTCAGTTTTTTCCTTGTTTCCTTCTCTACAGGTTCTCTGCATACCTGGTCAGTCCATATTGGCATCACTGTATGCACAGCTTTGTATGTCTGTCAGCTGAGAGAAAGCAGAACTGTCTGCTCCTTGGGTTTCCAAAATACTGCATTTGGGCCATACAAACTCTCTCTCAGCCCTAAGAACTACAGGACCAAGCAACTTAGATATTTGAATTCAAGTCAGATTGCCACATTCACCCCTAGAAATTCTTTTAACTATTTAACTCTTTTGCAGTCCTAGATATCCCATCTCACTCCAGAACTCCATTCCCATCTAATTTGTGAGACAATGTACAAAATGGTGCTCAAATCCTTTATAAATTTCTTATTTGGTTTTGGTACCCTACGAATTGGTTTTTTTACCCCTATGAATTACCATTTAACTTCTCACCCAACATGTTAAACTCTCCTCACAATTAGAACCTTCATATTTTTATACCTGCTAATTTTTTAAGTCCTGAGGATAAACTAGATAAATTATGGAAGAAAAAATATCACACAGTCAACTCCAACCTTCTGGTTATTATCACTTGATGTCAATAAATGATAAGGTTATTATATTCCAAACTCTCTTTTGCAAGAGAATACTGATCTATGCAATTTATCACTTCTTTTATAATGAGTGTCAGAAATTAATTTGATAAACTATTTCATATTTACATATATATATATATACACACACACACACATATATATAATGCAAAAAGAACCTGTTAAGGGATTTCAGTTTGCTGTTGAAGCCACCATAACTCAGAGAGAGAAACCACCATGCATATACAATTACAGTGTCAGACTTACACCCACAAGATAACCATGTGGTGAACTTCGATATCTCCTCATAAAATGATTCACTAGGTAACATTTAGCATTTGACCTACAATTTTCCCACTAGTCAAAATTTTTCAATCAGTATTCTCTAGTGAAGGAAGCACACAAAAGTGCAAGGCCTAGTTTTGACTCAGCATCTGACATGCTATTTACCTCTTTATGCCTGGGTTTACCTCTGTGTAAAACAAGGGAAACAACATCTCTATAAATCACCTTTCTAGACTGCTTTGAGATCTCCTGCTAAAAAGGAGGAATGAGAGAATCTGAATCTCTAAGCAGTATGAAACAGGGATCACTTCAAAATGAAACCAAACAAAGAGAGAGAAAAGTTTGGGGAGTCGCTTGGTTTTAATTTTCTTTCTCTAATGTTGGCATTTTCAATACCCAATCAGCCAGTCATACCTCTGCATTGTTTTATTAAAAAGTGGATCTGAACAGACAATTTAATCAAGCCAGGACAGTGACTGCACTTTGTTTACACAATATATCCTGTCCATATCTGTCTTAGATTCAGACCAAAGTCCTGCTCCAGCTGCATCAGCTTTCAGGCTGACAAATCTTTCTGAAGCTGTGCCACACAGTGTTTCAGACCTGGAAAGTGCTGCAAACAGGCACTTTCACTACACTTCTCAAAGCCCCATATATCAAAGTTTCACACATTAACATCCCTCAAAAGGTACACCTGTTGCAGTTTAATGATATGCACCTTCCAGTCTTTGAGAACTCTTTTTTTTCTGCCCATATAATTATCAGGATTTAAAATCTTTCCTTTCTAAAGAGTGGCAACTAAAATATAACCTATCTAGAAAGAGGATACTGTAAACCACAGCACAGAGACTCATTTATAGCTCACTCTCAAAGAGCTTAGGGTAATAGGTTTTGAAAAAGTGTCGGTTTTGGTACATATTAATATTTTGGGGTATATCTAAATTTTTATGAAATGTCTATTGCAACACAGCTGAAAACTATCATACTCATGGAAACTAAAGTAATTCAGTAAGCAAAGTAATGCAAATAAGTAAAACCACCTACATTTTTAATTACTGTAATCAATTTCAAATTCCACCAAGATAATTTAACATATCTATAAAAGTTTTGCTGGTAACCAGAGAGAATGAACTGTACAACTACCTGGTTTCTCCAACATTTGTGAAAAATATGATTATCCCAAATGAGTTTTGAAATTATTATCCCGACTGAGTTTCTATGATTTTTATATTTATATATATGTATGCACACCTTGCATGTGTGTGCAAACATATATATGTAGGTATATACACCCACATGTACAGTTACATTTAAACAAAATCATTAGGTCGTGTTTTCAGCCTTTTTTTCAAAACTCACCACTTAGAGCAGATGGAAATGCAGAGGCATTTCTCTGCTCTGATACCTAAAAGAGGACACCACAAGGTGCAGGACAGAGCAAGGGCTGCAGGTGAGCAGCCTCAGAGAACAGATGCTTCAGCAAAAGAGGAAGGAGCAGAAATAAGGAGAGGAGAATGAGAATGGCAACAGCTTGGGTGAGCCCAGGAACTCCCTACAAAACTTCAGGAACTTCTGCCTAGCATCTGTATTTGATGGGAAACATTAGCAAGCACTTCCTTCCAACAGACTTCTTCAGATTAGAAAAGGGATGTGAGAATTTAAAGAGTTAGATGCATAAATTTATTGCAAGGTGTAAAATAACTCCCATATAGAGCAAATATCTTAAATCCTAGAAATATAGCATTTTGCTTTATTTTTTTCTGTTCAAGCCAGCACCTTTTGTCATAATGAAATGCACAGTCAGCCTTCACTTGGTAAAATATTTGTGTTGCCATGCAGTTAAACAAATGTTTTTTCATTTTCTTTTAAAATAACCTCCCACCCATGATTCTCTAAACAGTGGTCCATCAGTCCAGCTGCATAACATGTACAAGCTGAGCAGTTAAGTCTCCTCTTGCCCCCATTAAAAGGGTTCTTTCATTATTTCATTAGCCAGAACACATGGGGAACCAATAGGACTTCAAAAATAATGGAGTACGTCTGAAAGGAATCCTGATTTCTTAATATTCCCACATTCCACTATAACCCACAGCATCTGATCAGCATTCAGCATCACAGTTTTAGCACAGGCAGGTACAGAAGACCAAGGTAATCTTTCTTTATTTCTTTTACACATGGATATCCATAACTCCATTCAGTGCTCTTTTTCTTCTATTTTTATTCTCCTCGATTCTTTATATAAAATATGAAGGACTCACAAGTATGATTATCAAATTTATGGTGCATGCCTGTTACACAACACATTACAATCTCGCAGTTGTCTGCCCTGCAGTGGGGAAGATTTTCATAGTGTTTAAATGGGCCAGATCTATGGTTAAAATATTCTCATGTTTATGTGTTTTTCTTTATCAACTAGTAAAAAAATCATATTTTATTCCACTGCAGGGCATTTGGTACAATTAAATGGAAAGGCTTTGCTCTGGTACTTCTTTGAAAAGAATCATGACCAAAAAAGACAATTTTAGGACACGTACCTGGAAGATGATAAAGAAAATCTCACTATTTCCATATGAGGCAATATCACAACCAAATATATCTTGTTGATATTTAAAATCTGAACATATTCCCTTCTGTAATTCTTTCATCTGTGTGCACAATTTATACAGGAGCTTTGAGAAGGGAAAGAATGAAATGTTCTCCTTTAATCCCAAGGGGGTTTTAGATGGGGTTGTTTTTGTTGGGTTTTTTTAAATCATTATACTCTCCCTTCCCATCACTGGTGACCATCACTGCAGCACCACACCTCCAGCTGTGAGCTTGAACAGACAGCTCCCTGAAGCCAGAGCAAATGCTGCTTTTCTGATTTAGAGCAAGGGACATTGGAAGTAGGGGGGAAAAGCTTAAGCTTCCCTTCCTTTTGTATTTCAGTGTCACCTCTCCAATGGAGCATATGACACAGCAACATAGGCAATATGACAAATTACAAGAATAGCTGCAGCAATTAAGATTACAGAAATTATCAGATCTTTTAGTGGCAATTAAATATTGTGTCATCTTCAGAGGGAAAATGCTTTAAATCACATTTTACACAACATACTTGGTAAGCCAGACACCCTAATTTCTAAGGCTTTTGTGTTACAGACCACAAGATGAAATTCTGTGCACCTGATGTTTCTCCTCTCAGGAAAGACTATTGGCTAAGAGGAAAGGAATTCCCACTTGCAGGAAATCCAGCACATGGTAGACACAGCCAGACAGAAGGACGGATGGAAAGAGGGTAAATATCAACAAGTAAGAGGACAGATTACTTTGGCTGTTGTGCAACAGTTACAGAAAAAGAATTTAAAAGAAAAGTGGTTTTTTTCTCCCATGAAGTCCAGAGTACACATTTAATTATAGTGAGCACTGACTTAATTTTCCAAGACTCAGCCTGAGACAACAGCAGCTGACTACAAGCTCAGCAGTGAGAAGCCTAAAATTAGTATTTTTAAAAGTCTTTTTATTCTCATAAAATTTGTACATTAAAACTGACATTTTAAAAGGTTACTTCTGTGGAGAGGAACTAGCAGCTATCAAAACCTAAAAACACCAATCAAATGCAAACGTGTTTCAAACTAAACTCCGGATAGCGCAGACAAATCACCGTGCCAAGCAGCGGCGCAGAGTGGGTGAGAGCTTTGGGAAAAACTATAAATTAGGTAAATCTTCAAGTTATAGTATTACTGCATCAAAGCTGTGGTTTAGACATCCTAGTGCTAACTGCCAAACTGGTTGCATTATTCTATGTTGTTAGCCATACTAAGTGGATTTCCAACCACTTCAAACAAATTATCAATTCCAATTGAGCAGGTTTGTGATAGAGCCAGAGAAAAAAGCTTTCTTTTAAAGCTTGCCTGCTCTATTTTTCTGCCCTACTGTAAAATACACCTTATTTGTATGGATTTTATATACTTTCAGGTAAGAAAAACCAGCTACTCATTAACATGTCCACAAGTGCATTAAAATTACATTCACCCCAGTCTTTTATATGTTAGTTTGTTTTTATCTATCACATACAGCTGTAAGTAGAAGAGACAAGTTAGTCCAAGGACATAATGTCTTTCAGGCTCTATAGCACTTAGCAGGTTACTGGGCCTCCAAGGCCTCACAGATTTAACCAAGACTTTTCACACAATCAGGTAAAGAGAGCTAAGCCAGTCAGCAGATGTCCCATTCAGATAACAAAGAGAATATTTTAGTGACAATGTGAGAAAACAACAGTAAAAATGGTAGAGAAATCCACTGAACCGTAGAGCTCTTTTTTTCTTTACAAAGAACTGTTGACTGGAGTTTGACTGTGACATTCACTGTAGTCCTCAGCAAAGGGAAAGTCAGTTGTACAACCTTTGTCACAAGAGATCCAAATTACCTATTGTAAGAATCAACTCCAACAATGCTGGGCAGCTTTCTGTATTTTAATTTCCTCTCTGGATGTAGCATGTCTTCTTAGAAGAGCCATTAAAACGCCAGGTTGGTTTATGAAAGATTCCTGTCACACGTGTCATCACTAAGCTGATCCACAACATCATCCTTAATGATTCCATGATCCTATTGCTGCAGTTGTTCCTTCAGTTTCACCTGAACAAAATGCAAATTTTCTGTGTCCTCAAGTCCAAGTTAGCAATTTTAAAACTTTCAAACAAGAAATAGCTGTTGGTATCCAAAATGTCTACACCTACTTGCAAACCAGTGAAGAGGTAAAAGCACTGTGGTGTGAACAAAGCCAGTTTTAGCATTTGTTAAGGTCACTTCAGTTCCTCAAGTGGCTCTTCTTAGAGACCATTACCTCAGCTAAATATGCACACCAAACCATAATAATAATGGAGATAACCCATCTGAAGAATCCAGTTTGGGGTGTGGTTTTGAATTTGAATCAGGGAAAAGATGACTACACACTCCATGTTCTTGCTCTTATCTAAGGCCAAGTTTAAATAAAGAAGAATACTTTTCAGTTATCTTGGACCACATTTCAATGGCAAGGGAACTGTGAATGAAAGAAGTTCACAAAGGGGACTGTTAAACATTAAAGTATAGTATAATCACTGTGTGAATTAGTCATAGCCAGTTTAGGCACTGTCCAACCCACTTTCCAACCATCTGCAACAAATGTGCTCCATTAAAACAGAACCATATGGAAAACAAGCTAGCAATTAACACAGCTTCTATGCATACCTCTAATACAGCACAGATTTCAAACTCTGAGTGAAACTGACTGCTGAATTACTTCCATATTGCTGCTGTTTAGACCTTGGCAACACATATTTATCCTCACTCACTACAGTATGTCATCCCAAGATACTGCTATATCATCAAAATAAGCATGAAAAAACCACCCACAACTGAGCCACTCATTGTGGTTTATAGCCTCTGTTAATAAAATATTTGCAGATCAAAGTATAACAGACTTTTTCAAAGATGCGTAATACATTACTTACCAGTCAGTATCAAGACTAATAGCTAATACAGGGCAAATCAATTAATTTAGTTGCTAATTGGTGATATCTTGTACTGTGATAAAAAAAACAGCTTCAGGTTTGAGTAGCTTTCTCCTCTCCCAGATTTTCTGAAGCGCTAGAGATGCTGCACTTAACACTGTGATATTTCCAATCCAAAAGGGACATGCAGAAATCCTTGTTCAAAAACTCAGAGCCCTTAAAAGTGACTCAAGGATAGTGAAATTTTGGTTATGTTTCTTTAATAAAATAATGAAGCTAGAATACCTCACAATTTTATATGTGTACAAGATGCAGAAAGTGAAGCTTACTATAAACAAAAAAAACCTGATTTGAAGGAAAATCAAGTCAAAGTGAAGTGCCAATGCTCAGTACATACTATATGTCCCTTTCTACCCAGTCCATCAGAACTCTTCACCTGAAAAGCCTGGCTCTTTTATTCAACCTGTAGACATTTGTTCAGTTATGCCCAACAGTTCAGCCTACAAGGTTTGGTAGGGAGATAAAGCTCCACAGAATAAGGTAAGTTGGCAGAGGCCTCTGGAGGCCTCCAGCTCACAGCAGCTCACATTGCTCAGGTAAAGAAAACTTAAACACTGTACTAGGAAAAAAAAATTATACCTAAATAATAAAAAAACCCATACTGAATATTTAAAGCATGCCACGTCTAGTGCAAATTAAGCTGCTTTAAAACACATAATATTAAAACTGGGGGGGATTTTATACTTGTTTGGGTTTTTTTTTTTTAGTAACTGGAATTCTAGTTCAAAGCACCTTTATTTCCTCAGTTATCCAGAATGAAGTTAAAAAACTAACTACAAGCATGATTTTGCCACAGACTTCCCAATAGTCCAAAGAAGAGATTAATTTCATGAAACAGTACCTACACAATTTCAAAAGCACTAAAATTCTTGAAGCAGCCTTTCATGATTCTAGGTTATCATGAGCCACACAGTTTCCAAAGGCCCACAAGAAAACATGACGAGCCTTGAAACAAAAGACTTAGAGGCAGAATTTCCCACATTAATTTAACTCTGTTCACACAGAAGTTTCTCCCCCATTAATCAGAAAACAAGAAGAACAAGCTCCACATTTCTTCCTGTGTGCTTTTCATGCCTTCAAAGGTTTGAACACTGACAGCAATAATACACTGTCCAAGCCTAATACATTGATGAAACAATATAACTTATATATTATTATATAGGCCCATAGCTGCTGCTTAATTTTGTCCTTAAAACTGTCAATTGCAATAGTTATATAGAAGAACATATGACGTTTGATGGATTTTAATTGCCAGCATTTCAAGTTGTGTAATTAGGCTTCAATTTTCATTTTTTCCAGAGAGGAAAGTTCTAGAAAGCTTTGTCCTGAAGATTTCTTCCATATATTACACACTCCTAGGCTTAGGCACATTAACAGAAATTAAAGGATATAAACAAAAATCTTTTTAAAATTCAGGGTGCGGGGAGACATTATCAGCAATATTTAAATACCTAATAAAAACAAGGGCTTAAAAATATGCCTAGAGCATCTGAAAGAGCTGAGGTATCATTGAATGGGATTCTGATTAACAACATTCTGGTTTAATAAAAAGAAGGTTTCAGTGACAACCATATTAAACATCAGTTCGCAAATATGACTTTAAGTAAAGCATATGATTGTGTCAAAAACTGGCCTTCTGCTGCTGTATTTATTTTCTACATTCATTAAGTAAATGATAGCCAAAAAGTCAAAGTCCAAAAATATTCAAATGTTATTAGTACTGCAAAAAATGCAATGCTTTGAAATTAGCACCTAAACCTCCTGCATCCCCCATAAATTCTAATTAAATTCCTACTATGTTATTCCTCCTGTTTTCCTCACAGCTGTTTTATATATTTTCACCTGTTTCACTTCCCTTTTTGTTCAAGTAACAAAAAAAAGCTTAACCTTCCTTGATTGACAGAAAGGAATAACAATATTTAATTAACATCACTTCATATGTGACAAATTTTAAACACTGCTCAGTCAATAAGGCTCTATGAAAGTATTCCCCCAACATTTTTAAAAGCTTTTTAAGAAAGCTCAGAACACTGTGTTCTTAATTCAAAAGCACATGCCGAGTTAATTATGATCTTATGCTTTGACCAAAAGTAGGATTTGCAGGATTTTCTTTTTCTTAAGTCAAAGGATTCAAAAGCAATTTATGAATGATACTGAAATAATGCACGAATTAGCTGCTAACATGCTGTTAGTTTCAAGTGTTAATTTTTTTTTTTCATGTGCTGGGAGGGTCAGCATTAAAGTCATGCTGACTTGAAACTCTATTTATACTAAAAACTACATTAACTAAACAATCATGTTATTCTACAGTCCTCCTACTTACTTTTAGGTTGTTGCTCTTGACTAGGTTACTTGTTTGGGAGATTTCTGCACAATTTCTGCCAATTCAAATATAGACGTTTCCATAGCTAAACAAATACTGTAACAGTGTCACATATACTCTCCCTAGAGTTACTCCTTCTTTATGTACACGATGTTTAATTCAAGTTCCCACATCTGTGTGAGCAGTCTCACTACAGGTGTATACTACTCACATCCTCATATCTCACTGTTGGGTTGTTTAAGCAACTTGCTTTACCATGACCTTGTTGTTACTAACAAAGCAAATTGTTTTACTGTGACCTTGGTACTACTAACACATTTCCAAGAGCTCACAATTTGATTCAAGGCACATTCTTGGGTGTGTGTGCATATGTGCACACAAATGTAAATTGGCCACAATTCAGTAATGTTTATCAAAAGCATTGCTATCTATGTCTCCATTAGATTTTAAAGAGCATCCAATTTCCTGTAGATTATTGATTTAAAATGTGATCTCAGGCTCTAACTCATGTGGGATCAGCACCATTTATATCCCACACTGTAGCTGACAGGCAGAAAGGGCACTCAGGCTGGAGCAGCTTGTGGCAAAAAGAGACAAGGACGGTTTTCTCTCCCTGACTTTCCCTTTGTGCCATGTTCCTCAAGGGCAGACTGACCAGGCAGAGGCCAATAAACACACACTGCAGGGCCTTCCCTAGCTCCAGCCTTATCCAATCCTAGCTTGGGTCAGGACCAAGCTGATTTTCCCTGAATTTCTCATGGTATTCTACCAGTTTCTATATTAACTTCTTTTTTATCAGTAACAATAAACACTAATAACCATAAGCATTCGTCCAATGTATTCTGACAATCATTTCTGTTAGGATAATTTTAGTACACCATAAAATTATTTCAGCAAGATAAAATTCTCTCAGAAATGGTGGAAGGAGCTATTCTCTAAGAACAAGGTATGTGGAAGATTAATATCCACAGGGCTTTGCCATAATATTATGAACCCTTGCCTAACAGTTTTACATCTATTCTGCCTACTTTATATCTCTTGCCACAGTAACTAAATGAACTCCATGTGACTATTTAGGTATTTGCAAGAGGACTGTGCTTTTAAATCAACAATGCAAAATGTGAAGTCACTTCTGCACTATCCATTCAGCAAATAAATATGATCCAAAAGTAATGTATTCTGCAGCTCATATTTCTACTGCATAATTTCAGAGAGGTTTTTTTCTGTTTGTCCTATTTCAGAGGGTTTGAAAAACATCTTCAGCATATTCAATCATCAGTGAGGCCAGGGTTGCAGAGAAATAACACAATGTTATGATACAGAATTAAGAGAAAGGCCATGCCCATTCAGACTCGGGAAAGTATGGCTCAGTGACCAAAGTGAAATAATGCAAAAGCAGTATAAATTTAGTGACAGGTGAGTTGGGGACATCAAGCCTACATGGTGAGAAAGGGCACTTGGGCATCCAGAGGCAGGGGACTGGGCAATAAAGTGTTCCAGCAAGTACAGCACAAGCCTGTTAATAGCAGTGTCAGACTGGGCATCACAGGGGCCATGAAAATGGGGTAACTGAAGCTCTCAGAACCAAGACAGAAGTTGGTAAGAGCAATCCATCATAAATTCCAGTGCATCCACTTCTGCATCTTGCTGCAAGAGAAAAAGCAGCTTGCCAAGTACCAAGTAATGTTTCAACTTCCATCTGATTTTTTTAATTTTGTATGTAAGACACTTTTATACAGAAAATGTGCAAAACATGCATAGTTTTTCACGGAATAAAATGTCAGTATTACTTTAAATAATGCTTTAAAAAAAAAAGCTGCAATGACTGAAGTGATAGGAAAAATGATAGCTGCTTAAAAATGGTCTCAATGGTCTCTCAAAAAACCCAAAAAATTTTCTGTTTAAGTTTTCTACATTTTAGTTTCTCTTCTTGTAATATCTGCCAACATAATGTAAGGTCGGACTTAGGAATAAGAGCAGATATAGAATTTTAACATTGTTACAGTTTGTCAATTTATTTTTAAGGAAAAGAAGACTCATGGATTCAAAGTGCTATTGGACTTTTTTGTCCATTTTTTTTTTATAAATCCCTTGTATCCATTTCAGGGATGAAACAAATCAAGTAAGAAGACAGGAGGAATCTAGACCATGGTAGAATAAAGAAAAAGGGACATAATTAAGGAACAGAGGAAAAAAGCAAGAGGTAAGTGCATACTTGAGTTTTAATGCTGGTACTTCAGTACTTATGTTTTGGGTGCCTTAATTCTATAAAGCATACATTTTTATAAACCTATATCATCAAAAGTATTAATCATTAAGAGAAAATCAGAAAATCTTCCAGAATTTTTCCCCTCAACTACCTAGTAGGGAAAGACTGTAAATTGTTTTAAAGTATTTGTGATGGTAACCCCCTCTTCTTTCACTCAATACTCCCAGTCTTATGCTTGAATAGATGAAGGAGAAAAAGGCTTACTGATTATTCAGTCAGTGATGTCTCTTGGATAAACAGAAAAAAGGTTTGCCACAGAAAATATCTACAATGAACTCAAGATAATTAGGGGGGAAAAAGCGACAAACAACTCTTCATTCATCTGCTAGAGAAGTTACTGCATTTCTAGCCCAGAAAAAGCAATTATTCAGACCTTGCCTCCTCTATTTCCTACATTGCTTCCTTCTTCTGATGAACAAGAGACCTTTCAACACAGATGTGGTAGTCTTGCTTTCTTTTCAGTTTTCTGCCCACAAGTAAATTTATTGTTCACGCCAGGTTGACAGCCTCCGAAACTGAAAGGCTCCATTTATCCTGAGAACAGACACTCCACTGGCCACACTGGCCTCTTCACATTGCCCCACCAGTCTGCATTGACCCTGACCCAGAAGGAGCCAGTGTCAGCAGTGGGCAGACAGATCAAGGTCCATTTCCATTCCAAGCCTCATACGATCCCTGAAGCTGCCAAAAAGACATCAGACAGTGCTGGTGTCCAAGGGTCCTGTGGACACCTTTGTGGACCTGAACCATCAGTTAGCACAACACAGAGAATCTAATTGCAAAACTGTAACAAATATATGCTATTATTTACTTGGCTGGGTTCAAATCAGAGACCTTTGGGATGACAGGTTGTATTTCTAATTAAATCTTTCTTTTGTAATCCAATCCCAGGAGTGGGGTGGGGCGGGGGGGGGAAGACCAAAACCCTAACAAATTGTGAAATCAACATTTACTAGTACAGGGAGAGAAGAGGGCTCAAAAACCGAAGGTCATGAGCCCCGGCCAAAGACAAACACTTATTTTTGTTTGTAATCCAATGCTGAAAGCCTTATCATTAAGTGTAGTAGGAAGAAAATCACCCTTCAGGGGCTAACTTTCAACTGCACCACACTCACAAGCTTAGTTTTGTTGCTAAATATCTGTTGCCCACTGTTGGAACTTAGTTTGTCATTTAGTAGCATGAACTTTAAGTGGAGCCAAAATGGTTACTGCAGAATTCAAGCTGAGGGGTTTCCCCCCTGAAAAGAGATCTCAGTTAAAGAGAGAGAGATTTTACCTACGGGTATCAATTTTGCCTACAGGTATCAAACAAAAAACCTAAGGCAGAAAGGACAGCAGAGAAGTTGCTGCATATTGTTGGTCACTAAGGCAACCCATTTTTAAAAGACCTATTATACATTACCACCTAGATAACCGGTTTTGTGCCTCTTCAAAGCAGACGAGAAAACCTTAGGGGAGATGAGCAGTGGGACAGGATGCCCACAGATGTGCTGACTCTACCTTTGGAGGTTTGGCAAACCCATCTGGATAAAGCCCTGAGTAACCTGTCAGACCTCACATCCAACCCTGCTGTGAGCAGGAGGTTGGACAAGAGACTTCCAGAGATCCCTTTCAATCTGATTTGTCCTATGAACTTCATCTTAAGGGAAATATCAGAAAAACGTGACTGAAAAACATTATGACTGAGTGATGGATATAAACACAGAGCAGACAAGGCACTAAATGCTACCTTAATTATGAAGCTTTTTATTCTGAAGTTCTGCACATTGATGGATATTACTGCTGGGACAGTGGACAAAGAAAAAATAAATTTGTTTATATTATTCCTCTTACCATGCTCTCTAGTCTCTAGTAAACCTACTATTGCAGAACCATTAGTGTATAAAGCCTTGAAGCCTCAGTGAAGATGTAGAGAATAACACAGGAGAGTACAGTGAATGATGAGTAATGTGGCTAATCCTGGTGTATAGACTGGAATCTGAACTAGGCTTTCAGGCAGCAGCAGATGTTAGATCTCAGACAGCTGGCCACAGCTTCCACTGCCGTGCTTGCAGCAGCTAGACACAGGCAGGCTGGGGAAAGAGCAGATCTAGGTGGCATTTCAAGATCTCCAAGTATCCAGGAGATCTCTCCAGTTCTGGGAAAAAGAAGGCACCTTCACGTTCAGCTCCTTTAGGCACACAGAAAGGACAAAGCAGCGACAATCCTGGAAACTCAGCCAGTGTCCCTGCCGGTACCTGTGGCGGCTGTGCACACACTGGCTCTGCTGAGTCAGGAACACTCCTCTGATGCTTTTACATCCGTAGTTTGTTTCACCTTATGTTTTCTGCCCTTTACCTACTAATTTTTAGGTAACAGAATAAATCTCAGTGAGTCACAGGCTTGACTGAGTGCTGAGTGACCAGAAACAACACCCAAATTTATGTACTCATTCTTTTTTTTTTTTTTTTTTTTGGTGGGGCCATACCCTCCTGACATTTTGTAATTCAGGCACTCAGACCACCATCTTACATATTTTACTATTTTACCACTGGAGTTATTCACAAGATTGCCAGCCTTTTGGAAGTAATTTCTCCTTCCACTGCAGAGTTCCACAGGGAGAACTTAGCCTTTACAGGGAAAGCCCTAATGCCAAAATTTACTTTTTCAAATTAAAACTAGATCCAGTAGTCAAACTATTTAGATTGCATTCTGAACCACCTTGAATAAAGTCTGTTGAGCAAGAACACATGGAGTATTTATGACAGTATATCACTTACAGATCTCCTCAAGAAATTCAAACTTCTTATGAATTGGTCAGAAGGAAATCTCAACTATGCTTTAAAACCTCTCTTTATGAAAGTAGTATCCAAATTTCCTTCTTCTCATTCTGTATTCAAATATTTTAATGTAAATAACTACTCAGTGAGAACATATTTTTCAGTTAATTACTTATTACAGAAAGAACTTTATACGAAGAATTTCATACTGAGGTGTGGTCTAGTAATTCTAATCATTGCTCTAACACTGACTCCTTGTCTTGTTAGCAAAAACTACTCCCATGTGTGAAAAGATTAATTTTTTACTTTAGCATTTGGTTGCATTGTCATAAAATAAATCTCCCTTGTTCCTGTATGTTTCCTCTGACTCAATAACCAATTAACTCAATCTTCTTCATACTTACAAGGTTTCTCAATAACTCCAACTTTGGTCTCTCTTCTATATTCTAAGATCCCCTCAAGTGTCATCTCTGCCCTTTTCATTTACCGCAATGGCTCCACTCAAACAAGTAATGACCTTCAGCCTGATCTGATCTTCTCTGGCCTTAGCTAACACCCTTTGCTCACAGCCCTCCACCCCATTTCAGGCAACCACTGCTCCCTTTCACCTCTCGTAGACCTACTATTTCTATCCACTCCCCTCTTTTGTGAGAAACTCAGATTTCAGATTTGGCTGAGCCTCATGGATCTCATGTCCTTACTGCCTTAACTGAACCCTCCACACTTTGCAGTCAGCAAAGTTTTTAAGACAATTCCTCATTCCTATTCTTCAACAACATGTCTGAAAACTATCCTTTCTTCTTTACATCTATGGCTGAAAAGCTGTAAATGAAGTCTTAACTATTCCAGACTCTTCCACTTGGTGCCTTCTGTCAAATTCTGTTTCTTGGAATAGTTGATATTTCTTTTATACTTCCACGCATCTGAATTCTGAAAGAACACTTAACAAAGACAACATCTGTGTATTACAAATCTGGGACTCTTGAAGGACTTCACTTGGCAGTCCTGCACAAAATGAACACTCTAAAATAGAAATTCCCAAAGGCAATATATCAAAAGTCATAAATGCCCAGAATCACTTGTGCGAGTTTCAGCGCCTATACTGATAATTTGTTGCCTTCTCCTTGGCAAAAATCTACCTATGCCAAGTATATTATGGAATCCTAAATTTACAGCATATGCATTCTGGTTTGAGTTAGATCTCAATAATGTAGTAGAAATGGAAGCAGGCACTGGATTGTCACAACAGAGGCCAGCATTTGAGTGGAAGAACTCTATCACAGGAAGTTGGTTAAAATCATTTCTTCCCTGCAATTTCAGTTGAAAGTGTTAACCGCTGAAGACCTCATAGTACCTCTCTCCAAACTGTAAATACACCGCAACACAGAATTGTCACTTCCATGGTACCCGTGTCCCCACATTAAAAACACGTACATTAAAACGAACCATTGCTCCTTTCTCAGCCTGCATTTTGCTTCACAGCCACAGAGCACCGGAGGAAGCAGGAAACATTGTGCTAACATGACTATAGTATTGATGAATAAAAACTATAACCCCCAGGCTAAGCTGCCAAATAAGTAGTGAATTAATTTCTGTAAAGTACTCCAATATTACAAAGGTGTGTTGAAAGGTGTCTGCTCATGTTTCAAATTAAACGCACTGCTGGTCAGCATTAGCACCTCAGCTTTGAACAGCAGCCATTTGCCTATAACACTTCAGGGGCTGGGAAAAACGGATTTGCCGTTCACACTGGAATAATTAGAACATGTCAGGAAGAATTAATTTCCTCATTTTTCAAAAGGATACACAGAAATTACCATGTTATTATATGACAGGGTCCCTTGGAGAATTGTATTAAATTTAATTTCTAGCGCAGCCCACACAACAAATTAAAGTCATAAATAAGATGGAAAGAAGCGGGACGCAGAGCATATGTTTATGGCAATGAGTGAAGCCAAGGGACCAGAAACAACTATCTTCATTTCATTTTATTTAAATCAGGCAGACACTGTGTATCTGAATGACAGCACTTGTTAATGGTGCTGAGATTATAGGCTCCTTAATTTTAGGAAACAGAAGCAGTCACTCAGTATTTGAAATGGTAGTTTTTTCCTACAATACAGATATTAGTTTTAAGTTGCTCCCTTTCAAGGCAGCTTCTTATGGCCCTGCAGCAATGTGCAACTTCATAACACAAGATGCACTTTCATTTAGAATTGTTTTATTTGGTCTTAGTAATGGAGAAACAACACAAGAAAAAAAGAAGTGACTGGTAATTGAGAGAACTAAATCTTTGGGCCAACAGAATATTCCAAGAGTGAGAAAGATAATGAGAATAGCCAGTTACCACCATGAAATTTTTTGCTGTTTAACTGCCAGTATCTAAAATAATTTTCTATTTTCACATAAGCCCAAAAGTTTTGATAGTACAAAAGAAAAGAAAATCAGAGCAAAATTATGTTTGTTAATATTCCATTCACATGAACTCCAGAGCAAGACATACCCCTCCTAACCCACCCCAAACTCCTAGGTCTCTCCTTGGACCCAGGGAGTCCTACGAAGTCCTTTTGTCCCTTCAGCAAAGAACTGGCACTCACAGAAGGATTTGTGAAACCGGTCATTTTATACAGCGCTGAAGTCAACCCAACTGCGCTTTAACATTTATAAAAATTTAATAAAGGTTTATAAAATATTAACACTACTTTAACTTATTTCAATACCTCCGTCTATATTATTCTTTGTACATTTCAATTTTTAATTGTTGTGAAACTCACGAACTAGGATGTTAAAATCAGACAGAATTACACTGAACATCCCCTCCTGTCTCTATGCATCTGCAGGGAGTAAGAAGATTTCTCTTCAAGCTTCTGTACATACAAAGACATGAAAAAGTCAGTGAAATACAGGACTTGATGTCATTAAATTCTGGAATCCTGGTTGGTGTAATTCTTACTCATCTGTATTATGAAACTGAAGCCTACCACAATATTGTATGAAATAATCTATATTTAAACCTCAGAAGATTTTGTAGGAGCACTCATAGTATTTCCCTTAACAGGAAACTAGTTACTCTGTAATTATCAGAAATTACAGGTGTGATAACAGGTGATAAAGAAAGTTAACAAAAACATTACAGATGACAAAAGGAATTGGTATTAAAAGATAGACAAAAGTTAATTTCTGGACAAGACATTAACCTTTTCTTGTTGATACCTGCAAAGTTTCTTTTTCATATAGGTACTTGCTGTGATACAGGAAAAAACCCTAGAGAAATCCTTTGAATACATTAACTGGTGCACTACAAGCTGCCAATATCCAGCTTGCAACCATTTTATCATGCTTGTTAGCTCAACACAATCTTAAAAGAAAAGAGAGTTTGCACACTTTAAGAAATAGCTGTCATGGATCTGAGCACTCCCCTGGGTGTAACAAACTTTAAATAATTTGTGAATCAATTAACTGGCGACTCTCTACATAACACAGATTTCACACTCCCAGGTCACTGCATTATCAGCTTGATATGAATCATAACATTTTGGAGAAAAGTTCATAATTGAAATCATTAATTAATTTAACAGGAGCTTTTAGTAATGCATAGCATTACACAGCTGTAAAGGAGCAGAGATCAATTAGTTGTTTCTCTGACAATTTTCTCTACTTGGTGGAAAACTTTCAGTTTGTGAAGCATATTACTTTCACAACCTTTTATAACTATTTTAAACTCAAAATGCTCAATATTATTAGATACAATTTTAATGCAAGAAGAAAAACTCAGATACTGTGAGGAAGAATAAACTTTGCAACACCAGGTATCATGTAGTAACCTATATTTCTTTGGACTTAACAGAAAATAAAGATAATTATATTTAAAAGAGGATCAAATATGTTTTACAGAAAAACAGACACAACCAGGACCTCAAATGATTGACTCATATTATTGAATTTTCTTACTTCTAACTTTGCTAATAAGCAATACAAAAGAAAGCAGAAGCACTTACATGTGAAATACATCAACTTTACAGGAAGAGAAGCATTTGCAAAGAGGGGAAGTTTTCAGTAAAATCAACTTGGTGACAGCAGAAGTACTACTACCTCTCCACAGAATTCCCTTACAATTATGAAAGACTAATACAGAATCATGAGAAAGATTAAAATAATGGAAAACACATTCTGCAGTGAGACAGCCAAGTGGCTTACTCCATCAGATTTGTTGAAGGAAAAAAAAAAAATCTTTAGATCAGAAACTAGCAGTATGCACAGGGGAAAGAAAACATGATAACAGAAGATTTTTCAACCATACAGACAAGCATGGCTGTAAACATAGATTAAACCAATTCAAACTAGAATTATGGCACACAGCTTAATAAGTGAGATAAATTAAACACTGAAACAAATTAACAAAAGATTCTGGTACATCTGCTGTCACTGTAAATTTTTCCAGTCAGGCTACATCCCTCTAGCCATAGCTAGGGAACTTCAGGGACAGTTCTATGCCTGCATTATGCAAGTCACACTAAATAATTACTATGGACCTATAGTCTTAAAAGTTATCAACCTCTTAAAGCTGGAGTTTTTCAAACATGCATGTGGACTTTCACCACTAGACTTTCATGCAAGCACTCAGGGAAACACCGCAACTAATCTCTGGCCCATATTCAGATGCTCAAAGCTCCTTTGATTAGTTTGTCCTGAAGGACAGACATCTAAACCTTTAAAAGCCCACAGTTTGGAATAACTGCAGAGACTCATTCAACTTAGGAATCAGTTTGGATGGTTATGATCTAAATTTACTATCAGTGCACAAGGATGAAATATTTTCCGTCCTCTAACGTTTACCTGCATTATCTATTTAGAAAGTAAACTTAGCAGCAGCGAAACCTTCAGTTCAAGGGAGCTCTATTTTCAGTTGAGGGCTTTACATACAGCGATACAAATAAAATAGGAAGAATAGGAATCCAATAATGCCCATTTCAGTAATCTCTGGCTCCTTTGGGGAAAGGTCTTCACTCCTATATTATAACAGCAAAATGGACACTTCATGCACGTTTACTGATCTGGAAACTAAGACAAGATGTACTGAACAGCTCACCCAACGACATACAAATGGCAACACAGGGCTAATTTCGAAGTCCTGCTTCCAAGTTTGCTAAACCAGTTCAGCCCATCTTTCATTTCAATATCATCATTTACATATTTTCCAACAACAGGAAGAGGATATGTGATTTTAAACAATATAGTAAGTAGCATTTTTAAAAGAAAATAAATATTCTTTGTAGCAGGTGAAACCAATTTTCCAAAATATTGCTTCGCCTCCTATAAGTTTGACAAATGCCACAAATTATGTTTCAGAATTTAGATTGATTAGTTTCTAATTCATGATCCTATACACAAAATAAAACCCATTTCTTCAATCATCGTAGGAACTTAATTTATCCTAAACACACTAAACAAAAATGAAGTATTTTCAGAAGAGTAAGGAATAATTAGATATTAATAAATATAATTTCTTTTAATGCTGAGAATTATAACTAAAATTTTTAAAAATAAGTTTTGTACTTGCCTTCAGCTTAAGCTACCATCATTAAGAACTTATTTTTAAGTTTTCATGTTTAGGATCTGGAACCCGATTTAACACATTAAATCATGTGTATACATTTATATCTTTTGTTTTTATTGGACACGTTTTCAAAATTTTCAGCAGACCATAGGGTATCAATAACTTTAGAGCAATTATTAAGTTATTTAACCTACATCCCCTTCTTCCTTTTCCTTTTATCAAGAAATCACTTTCTAAACATACTACCTAACAGGCTCGAAGGAGAATAGGGAGTAGAAAATATTATGTGAATCAGATACCCTTTTGTTGATTCATATGGAATGGTAATGTTGTGAATCCATTGCTAAGTACTCATCAGATCATCTCTCAGGGCCCTATTAAAAACATTGAGTATATATTTGAACATGAGTTATTCTATTTTGAATATATTTGAACATGAGTAACTCTATTTTGGTCTGACTCAAATCCATATCTATGCAGCCTTATGACAGTTTTAAATCCAAGCAGAAGTGAGCAGTTCTTATACTTACTGTTTTCCAAAAACCTAGATTGCTCTTTCCTGAAACAACAGTGAGCACTGCTGCTTTCCTAATCATCCCTGGAGAGAATTAAGGAACTTGAAGCCTAAAGATAAGCAGGCATTGGTGGGGATCTCAACCATCTTGGAAAGTAATGTGCTATTCAACCAGAATTCCTGCCAACTCAGATGACTCTCTTAAAATCTAAAGTGCAAGTACAGTTTCAAACTACAGCCTTCAGGGACAAAAGGGCAGGTATTTCAGTATTTGAACTCAAATTCTGGCTCCCTCCTTAGCTGGAAGTCCATAGCAGACGAGGAAAAACAACATGAAGAAATGGTTCACTGTGCTTTACAATTGACTCACTGATTGGCTGTGTAAGTGTCCAGATGTTCCAGCTCCTGTAAGTATGAGCACGGCTCCAAATTAAATAGCTGAACTGCCAGAGATATTGGGAAGGCCTAGTGCTGGCAAAGCTGAAGAGGAATCTCTCACTTACCACCCGCCCTCTCTCTTTGCTGGTTGGAGCCCCTACCACAGATCTTCGCTCGTGCATCTTCCCTCTTGACAGATGAGAAATTCAGCTGAATTGCAACAGCCTTAAGGGACTGGGAGATGACACTTCCCATTCCAGTATGGATCACAAATGTTTGCCAATTTTCTTTCTTGAGAAACCGATAGCAATTTTCCAAAGGCATTTAACGTATATCTTATTCAGTCAGCACACTACCCTCAAACATTCTACCATTAGAACAAACTTACATGCCTTTCACATACAGTCTCCTACAGGTTTGGGTGTTGTCATCAAGCTTCAAGGATTACTGTTTCCCATTCCCTATGCTCAGCTCTAAATGAGCGCCTATACAGCAAAGCTAGTTCAGAAACTTATCTTCCTTACTCCCATCAAGGTCTTTTGAATCTCTCCTGAGGATCAAAATTGTACTCTACTCCATGAAAGTTTAGAGAAATGAGGGGAAGGGAGCTTTCTGTCATGGCTTTGCTTTGATTTTAAATAGACCTCACCAATTTTGTTGGGTTTATTACTTTAGAGCAGTGTTTAGTATCTTTCCTACAACGGGTGACAATTTTAGAATATATTTTATAGCAAAAATATAGCAATATTTAATAAAAAATCCAGAAATTACTGCTGGACCTTAATCTTATTCAGTAAAACAAAGTTCCTCCCACAAGTTCTCATGTCTTCTTTATATTCTCCATTTTTCTTACATCTCATATGGTTTTACATTTAATACTCACAGCACCAATGGATCTTCACAATCTTATTCTTAAATAGACTTTGCTTTCTCTCAGCATTATGTAAATTAACATATAGGCAGTTCTATGAACCACTCTCAGCCTTTGGGTCTGAAGTTTACCCTATGGGAAAGTCTTAGGCCAAGCAGGCTCTCTTCCTTACAAAATGCGGATGATATGAAGGACATGATGAAACTCAGAATGCAATTTCCACTTCAAATAAGACACATTATCATCTGGCACGTTTCATTAAGGCACAACAGCAAAAAAAAAATCTGTGTCACAGAAAAAAGGCTCTTGGTCACCGCAGAACTCAGAAATAAAGGCATAAATGCCACAATGGATACATTTGGTTAATTAAAAGTCAAGATAATTTTAAAGGTGATGCCTTTCTTATTTGTTACAAAGTGCCCTTTTGATAGCATGGAGATGAAAGGACAACTTTAACAAAGACTGCTCAGAAAAAAAATACCTACTTCTCCATGGCTCTTTTATTCACAGAATGTAATGGTGAGTAGCCAGTTGTCCAAGCAGTAAGAATATCAGCAATATAGAACACATCAGCAAAACAGAGATGAAAATTTGCATTCATTTTCAACTCCTAAGAAAAATAACCAGGGAAAACTGCCAAGGCATTCATCCAGCTGGTCAAGAACACCAGCATGGGAGGGCCCTCCAGCCCTGCTGATCTGTCCTCCAGCAGCAAACTCCTTGTTGTGCCAGGGTTCCACTACAGATACCTGTGGCCCATGAAAAACAAACCCTGTACCCTTACCAGTGGGTTTCAGACCTCCCAAAGTCTGCATTTGACAGGTCATACCTACTATTAAAAGCTTGTTAATAACTACAGCACAACTAAATCATTAATAGATCATTCACTGGTATATGAGGTATTAGGGTCCCACTACTCAGCAGGCTACTTATAAAGATGTAAAATAACACCCACCTTCTCTTTGAGAGGCTTTTAAATGTGTTCTACCATAGGCTTATTGAAAAGTTTGCCAAACTGAGTTTTAAGTGGAAAAATAAGCCATGAAGTGAAAAGATTTCTTTTACTTCAGGGAAGAGTCTGCTTTCAAAAAAGTAATTATATTAAAAAGTTTACTATCGTTACAAAATTGACCTGCAATTCATAATACAAGTGCAGGCTATTTCTTCCAAAAACGGATTTCTCCCTCCTTTTTTTACCATTCCATATTGTGTTTTGGGGCTTGTGATATTTGTGGGGGTGTTTTTAATATTTTGTTCTTATATTTTATAGGCACTTCTAAAATTAATTACACCTATAATAAAAAGAATTCTATTAATCTTTTAATTTTTCATGGGATCAAAATGTTCTTTGGTACAACGGGAGGTTTTTACTTATCATGTCAAGTTTCTCCAAAACACAGGCCTGACTGAATAAAGCAATGGGTCTTGTATAGAGTTTATTTATGGGGAAGCATGTAAATCAACTTTAAAGTGCTGCACTACTCCAAAGAGGCTGGTCCAAAATTCACAAAAATATTTCCCTGGGCTTTTCAAGATTTCTTTCTTTCCAAAGTAGCCACATTGCTGGTGACTAATTATGCCCTCAAGGGTAAATAGTAAGTATTTTAAAAGTTTACTACTCTCAATGATTTCTTTTTGTCAGACATAGTCTCTGAAGCAAACTCGAGGGCTGTCACATGTTTTTTAGAAAGATACTGCCAGTTTCAGAACTCCCACAGCTAAATAAATGTCTCTGGAGTTTCCTTTATGCATCTAAAAATAATTAAATATCTTTTCTTTTTTTGTTTTTTTACTTTCTCTGTGCAAACTTTGAGCTTTTCAATCACCTAAATGTAATAAAGCCTGGTGTGATAGTACTAAGAATTCTCCTGTTTAATGTCTAGGAAATTGCAGGAAGTTTATAATTTCCTTTGATCATCTGCTGTATTTCCCTTCTCGGGACATCCTGCAAAATGCAGTGTTCACAAGCTGCATTTTGTGATGCAAAAATTAATCTTACACTAAACTAATTTCTTGCCAAGAAAGAGCAACTACTGGCCGAATTCAAGTCTCAAGTAACTCAGGGCTCTCCTTGTGTCTTACTGTATTTCTCATTTATGTGGATCCTTTGCAACATGAGAATCTTCAACAAGTGTAAATTAATAGATATATGTACACTAAATAAGAGACCAGGACAAGATGTAGCACACCACCATTACTGCACTTGCATTTTGGCACAAGTGACCAATTTCAAGCATTAAGATCTCATAAATTCGCATAAAATTGAATTAGCACAAGATCTGTTTTTCATCCAACAGGCAGAAGTTTCACACCCCACAAAGAATGAAGTTGAAGCACGAAGTGGGGCACTTTCTGTAGAAACAGGAAAAGGTCATTAATTCAAATCAATATTTTCACGCAAGCAGAAGAGTCAGATTCACTTTTTCGTAAAATAGGGAGCAGTCTCTCAAACACACATAACTAGTAAAAAAGTGTAAAATTCACAGCCCCCAGCTAAGAGATTTACCTTTGGAAATTTTGTTTCAAAACTGAGGCTGTGCTTGGCTGTCAGATCCTTTGCTTTCTAACAGTGATGAGGCCGAGCCACTCAAAGGTAGCTAAAAAACTGCAAGTACCTTTCTGGAAACCATAGATTAGCACTTCCCTCCAGCTGGACATTTTCAAAATGAAATATTTCAAAGTCATGTTTATAAGAGCAAATAAAGTTTTGAGAGAATTGTTACTGTGTTTCCTCCCTTTTAGGAAAGTGTTCAGCTAATAAACATACTTGTTTTTTCAAGCCATTGCTAGCTTTTCAATTCTTTGTCCATTGTAGGTGTGGTGTTGTAGCATACCATTCCACAGGTTCAGTCTAATTTCTATGGCACCTACTGACTATTTCCACATTTCTGGGAAAAATTTCGCTACTTCACTTGTTTGCTGGCATATATGGCTTTCAGACAGGATTCTTCCACGTAGCTACTTGAATTTGTACAATGAGCTAAAATGATATTAAGTAACCAGGGCTGAGCAATTTTATCTTTTTCTGCAAGAACTTTGTTCTCTACCTTGGAATATTGAAGTACAATTAACCAGGTGCTCTAATATAAGCACCTCTACTGTTACAGTGTCTCACTATTTCTAGAAGTTTAGCTTTATGGCAAAACACCATGATGCCACCTCTTACAGACCTCTTACAAACGTAGGATTTTTGGGGTTTGGGGTGGGATTTTTTGCTCAAGCCATGACAGAGTAATGTAAGCAGAAGAATATCACCTTCTGTACATTTTCAAAGAGTCTTACATCTAAGAGTCATAGAAACAGAAACATTTGGAAACACAAATGTTAAAGGCACAAATTTAACAAGGCAAAAATTATTCCCTTGCTTTGTTTTACTTCTTTGAGGGAGGACTGTTCATTCAAGTTTTTAACCCTAGAATTTAATGCAAGTTTTTCTTGTCAAAGACAGGATTCTTACATGCAAAAGAAAAATATGGGCTTTTGCAAATTTAAAAGCTACATCTTTATGAAGAATTTCCATTTACAACATCCCATGTGAGTCCATAAAGTCAATAAATATTTTTGGCTTGAAGCAGATAACAGATACATCCAGACAATTAGAAAAGACCAAAATATATTATGCAAATTGGATGTATTTAGCGTGAACTCTCTGCAATTTCTATATAAACAAGTGATTAGAAGGTTCCCTTCAAAGGCCAATGTGATTAGCAGAAAAACTTCATTAGGCAGTAGGTGAATTTGTGAAGTACATACTTTTTTTCCCTAGAGTTATCACAAGTTGGATGTTAGCTATCTAATCTAAAGCAGTGATTGTAATGATGACTTTTGTTCTAGGATCTCTTACAACATTCTCACGTTTTAGCTCTGGTTATCTATGATCCAGGAAAATTTTAAAAAAATTTTTAAAAGAGGGAAACAAACAAGAATAAGTCTTCATCTTGGGCTACCCACAGAAAAAAATTAACTACTTGAATATAGGTAAGAATGGTTCAAATTCTGGTTCAACCACAGCAACAGGCAGAGAGGCTCCTAAAAATCTTCCATCTACACACACACTGAAATATTTACAGTTAGGCATTGATAACACTGTCTAACTTAGGAGCAACTACAGAAAAATTGAACTGGTTATTTTCCAGTTTACTGAACTAAGACCTTTTCTTTTTTATCTTGGAACTCAACCACAGATGTTTCGAGAAACATTTTGCAGACAAAAAAAGGCCAAGTAACACGTGTGAAGGATTCATTATGGTCTATAGAGTAAATAAGTTGGAATAAACGTTTACATGGAGCAAGACCTAGAAGGAGCTCATATTTCCTTGTTTGTATGTGTTTTAGTCAGACCCTAAATGTAATCTGTACACAGTTTTTTGTGGTTTCATAAAACGTTGTTAAACTGTCCAGCCTGGTGATAGGTACTATATGATGCTGCAAAAGGTTTACTGTTCTCAAACTCTTAGCGCTCTCGAAACAAACAATCAGTTCCATCTGCAAAAGGCAGCTGAATAAAAATAAAACCTAAATTGTAGTAGAAAGGAACACGTAGACAGCAGGGGAAAAGGATCAACTGCCACAATTTATTGCTATAGTATAAATGGTGCGGCAACTTTAACATGGCAGGGCACTTACAGCAATATTATTCTTGTTAGAGCACTGCTCTGTCAGAGAAAACAAGAGTTCATTCACAGACATTAAACACAGCAGAAAAAAAATGTGGGGAAGTGATTTGTGCTTCATGGCAAAATGGTATATCCTCCCCTTTCCTGTTTTGATCCGTACTGGAACATACCAGTCAACTATTGAATGTAGTCCACTGTTCAAACGCAAGATTAACTGAGATGCTCCATGGCAAGCAAATAAATTTGTTTCCAGTGGAATAATTATTCTTATAGAATGTCATCCTCTCTTACAGCAGAGAGAGACAGGTGATGACATTCAGTAAAATGTGATTTTTATTCCCATTTTCTTGACATGAAAAGATGTATGACTTACTCAGTTCCCTTGAAATACATGCTCTGAGGTCATGTCTTTTATTTTTCAGAATGCCATCACCAACTACATAATAGTTAAGTGACTAGGAAAAATGGGAATATTATTTTCCATTCACTATAATCCTGCATAAGCATATGAAAGAGCAGCTATTCATGTAATGGGCCCAGCAATATTGCAGTCTTTGTTTCTGTATTTTCAAAAGCTAATCCTACCTACATTTGAGCTACTTAGACATATCTACAGCAAGTTACTATGTGACAACTGTTCCAAATATGACAAGAGCTATTAACTGTAAAGAAAAAAAACAAATCTACAACTCTTTGTACCATCTAATATTCTTTAGCATTTCAAGTAATTAGCAGCTTATTCCAAAAACATTTGAACAGTTAACAGATTTGATACCTATGGTTAATCCTCATTAAAATTACGATTACATGATATAATTACATGTAAATAAGAAAAATGAATTCAATATAACTCTTACCCTTTTCAATGTTGGGCACTATGTTGGGAATCATACAGTATGTACAATTAGATTTATACTGCTAAGCTAAAAATATTGGTGAAGATCTAAAAATGACGAACAGTGCCTTTTAAATTAATGTCTTATTAGTTGAGTGAAGTACACTGACAAAGAATAATTTATGCTTATTCAAACTGCTCTCGACATCTTCAGGTGTTTCCAAATGAGCTCACAGAAGAGTGATTAAATGCATCTGATAACAAGCCACACATTGCTGAAATTACTTACCGCCTCATTTTATGATTAATTAAACATGTAGATTAAAGTTGCAAAAGAATTTAGATTAATGAGCAAGTTAAGTCTTGCTGATATAAGTGAATTGGGAATTGGATGCTCTGTGGAACTTTATAAACATGCATTTTATAATGAGTAAGACAAGGCTACATGTTGAATCCTGGCCACAAGGGCCTTTGACGATGCAGTCTTTTTTAACATGGTTTGACAGCTTTCAAATAACATTCTACTATAGACTTTAAACTTTGTGCATTGCTGTAAAACATGAGACTACATAACTCATGTATTAGGAGTACGATTATTTCAAAGCTCTCCAAGGTAATGACCCCCTGTAGCAGCAGCTGTTCAGAAAAATTACAAGCTCGATTGTTATTTTAATCAGAGAGAATTTAGTAGTTAAAAGCAGTTATGCAACTAGTAAAATTATACGACACTCCATCAGTAGCCTTATAACATCTTTCATAGTCCTGTTCCTCCCAATTCCCCTGCCAAAAAACTTTGGTCTTACTAGTAAAACAGGGTGCTCCATGATTCATGAAAAATTCAAAGCCATTTATTAAGTCTGGTTTCTGTGCAAGGCAAGGTAAAATTTAAATTTATGATTATTCTTATCAGCTCCAAGAGCATGTCAAAATATCTGCTAGGTTTGCCAAGTGCCCATTTTTCCACTTTTAAGAACATCTATACCTAATCCACCCGTCTTAGTCTGCATCAGAAAGCCAAGTTGAACCTTATGGCTTTGCAAGGCGAAAGCAAATCAGATCACTCATCCAGATGTGCTTTGCTCTGTACAGGATGCTGAAACTGAAACTACTGACCTATCTGTATGTTTATGTCATTTGTAAAACTTTCCTCGTCTACTGCATCAAATGATTCCTGCAGGCTCACCTGAGGTGGCTGGCTACTTTTAAACCATCCCATTCTTATTTTTAAAATTTGTATAAGAACCCATTTCGTTGTCCTAGCTGTGTCCTTTCAATCTACATCATAACTTCAAAATATCAAAGGTCTAGCAAAAAAATTCAGAGAAAACAAGAGCCAAAAAGGTCCATACAGCACAAATTGCTCACGAAAAATATTAACTTCAGATCACTAATGTCTGCTCATTTTTACCTGAGCATGTGTACCAACAGAAGTACAATGCCTTTATTTAGAGTTCTACAGCAGAGCACATACTTTGAATACTTTGACTTCTTACTGATTCACTATAACACTTCAGCAAAAGTTAATTATCAACCTTCAGCTGGACTGATGCACATCAGTATATCATTCAGAACACCAAGACTGCCAGTTCCTACTTATTCTGTGCAGAGTGATGCTCCAAGATCCTATTTGCTGCTCTAGGACTACAAGCCTCATCTGATTTATTAAAGATGGATACTGATTGTGTCATTTAGGGTCAGGGCTGTCCTGCAACCATAGAATCAGTCTTTCTGTTCTGTCTTCTAATTAAGTTTAAGCTTTTCATATACAACTACTGGGGTAATATAATTGAAAGTATCTTTATTAAAAAATAAATAATAATCCTTATTGTGCATGCAATGTGATAATTAATTCTTAGAACAGATTCCTGTCGTTTGCTAACCAACTCTACCTCACCTATGCATTTAGTGCTGTCTGCCAGGCTCTCTGGCTTTCCTTCAGAAGACACTGCTTATTTTATTAACCATGGCCTGGCTTTGTAATGTAGCAAGTAGCAGTCAATTAAAGGCATGAAATTACTAAAATGTAGCGAATTTTACTTGTAAGTTAATGAATTGGTCTGTTTTACATTCAACTTCCAAAGTGCTGAAACATCTGTGCTCTCCTGTTCCAGTCTGGGTCAATTACATCACACTCTGAACACACTCCTGATATAAAAATCTCACCATACTGCAGAACAAACAAGAAGCAACAAAGTATGAACTGAAAAAAATTGAGTTCATGACATGCTGGAAGTAGTCACGATAAAAAGTTTCATTTTCTTCAAGTGAAAAAATAAGTTTACAGTCAAATAAAATGGCTTTGCTGGAGCCGATAAATGCAAGTCAATGGCAAATCCGTGGTAGTGGCACAAGGTAGGTTGTGGGTGTTTTTCTATCTTTGATATTCAGTAAAAAAAAAAATCTCACAGTAGGTTAAAATTTGATAGCAGATAGCAAACACATGTTCTTACTTATTAGAAAGTTGTCTAACCACAATGAATTTCATTATCCAGTTCACTTTTTCCATGTGTTTTTTGTGCTTCTCTGTCATATGCATTTAATGTACTCTACTGAAAGAAACTTAGTGTTTAGATGCAATAATACAGAATAGCACATAAAATTTTCAGAAACTAATATCCCAAAGGTTTTAAGATCACACCAAAGGATGGGACAAACAAACAAGTGGCAACTTGCCATCCAGCTCAGAGTGCAAAGGAACAAGCATTGAAAAGGTAACTCTCAAAAAACTCAAAAATGAAAGAATGTATTAGCTTTCTCTAACTTTTTTACCTGACAGAACACTTTTGATCCCTTTCCATAAGTTTACCACTAAGGACTACATTTCCTGGATTCAGCTATTTGCTCAGAGGGTGAGGCAGCTCCACTCCTCACCCTGTCACCATAGCACACTGAAGCTGTACTCAAAACAGTTAAAAGGAGGAAACGGAATCATTGCACAAACGGGTTTTTAAAGAGCAATCTGATCTTCACTGAAGCTTTAGGCTTCAGGAATACTACACAAAACGTACAGTTAGCTGATTAAACTTTTAATTAGTCGGTCAGCACAGCTCTGTTCATCCTGTTTTCAACAGAAAACCTCTTGTAATGTATTTTAAAGGATCCTGAAGAAGAAAATTTAGATTCAGCAACAAATGAGAATTCTCACTCGGGTTTTAAAACAAGTGACTTGGACATTTATTACACATTGCTACTATAAACTTGCAGAATGATTTAGACTCCTGAATTGAACTGAGAGGAATTTTTCACATATTCCAGCATTCTATAAACCTCCTTACAACTACCATGCTGGCTTCAAACTTTTGCCAAACCTAAAGCAAAACTCTGACAGAAATCTGCTGGGATTTCTGGCAGAAATGACTGGTCACAGAGGTCCTGGTAGAGTCTATTGTCAAGTTTGTCTGAGGCAGATATCTGAAGCATTCCCTAGATATGCACAGTGAAACTGGCATTTTGTAACTGATACTGTGGTTATTAAGTCTTCAGATACTTTAGAAGTGCTCTGGAATAATATACTTCTGTGGTCAAAAGCTGAGACCACTTTTAACTCTGCAGCTACTTCTACCCTGTAAGCAGATTACTGAGACACAAAAATTAAAGCATGCAGATGAAGCATAAAGATATACAAGAACTATAAGAAATATTTTTCCCTGGAGATTTGCCAGTGGAAAATGTTGCTAACTTGTCTGTTTCTTCAAGAGCATGCCCAGCAGATCCCATCTACTGTAGAATGATATGTTCTCACAGACAGGAAAGGAGATCGCTTCAAAGCTATCAGTCAGGGCTGACTACAGAGAAGAATCCTCCTACTCAGCTGTTCTCCAGAATCATCTTTCCAAGATGTAAATATGAACAAAACATTAACCAGAAAATTAATGAAAATAAGTCTGATTTATATTCCATATCTGATTTACACACCTACCTTCTATTGTAAGAAAACAAGCATTGAGAATTATTACCCTTTCCCTTTTTTTCCCCTACCTTGGTAATTGTACAGAAGCACTGCTAAAGGCTGTACCAGGGAACATTCTGACTTTCGTGCGTCCAGCACTTCTTGATAGAACAAATTAAAGATGTAAAACAGCTTGAAACTCATTGCCTCAAAAGAAGACACCCTCACACTGTAATATAGAATAAGAAGGAACTTTAGCTGGAGGGAATTAAGGAGTAGCCTTTTAAGTCATGATTGTACTAATGCATGGAGCAGATACAAATTTCTCCTGCTGGCAGAGTAGGTTTGCATTCAGGAAGCAACGTTAACACAGGAAAAGTCCAGCATGGACTGTTAAAAAACAGACAGAAGTATGTGCATGTGCCAGTAGCACGTGGAGACAAATAGTCCAAAGAATGCTCAGATGATATTTGACGTTACCAGCACATGACAACAGACTGCATTATATTTAAAGAACTAGGATGACATGTCTAAGCTTCCAGAGCTCTTCATGTTACTTTCTCACTTAGCTTCTAATATCCATCTGGAATTAACCTTAAGCATCTCCCTGTACAAGTGTAAAAATAGGGAAAAGAAGGAGCATCTGCATATTTAATCCCATGACACCACTGACATTTTACCAATTTTATGAGATGAATAAATGAAAAGGGTGATTCACAAAAGTCACTTTGATATAGTTTAGAGGTATAAAGCTAAACTTAGATTAGGCGAATCAAAATAATTCTATTGAACTTGTACTGGTGACACTGAACCTCCTCAGCAGTGGCTAATTCACCCTGTTTGTTGAATGCAGATGTATGCTGATGAAATAAAAGAAAAAAAGGAAAAACAAAGCAACCTAACTTATAATTTCTATATCTTTGACCAGTGTCAATATAAGATGCAAGAGAGGATTCTCAAAACTCTGTATATGAGTTTCAATTCCTGAATGGGAACTGTGAGCAAAGCTATCACTTCCCCACTTTTTAAATCATTTAAAGTTAGCATTATTTAAAAAAAAAAAAAAAAAAATTGGAAAATACTCAGATATCATGGTAATGATGGCAACACTAAGTACTCAAGGATAGTTAGCAAGAAAGTTAAGTAGGCTTGTGGACTATTACATAAGTGCTTTTCAGAGTCTGTCATCTCACACAGAAGAAATTACAGGGTGGGGATGTGGGAAAAAAAGCAAAAAAACCAGAATCTAAGGGGAAAAGAGAGCTCATTGTTCCATTGTCCTCACAAATCAACATTTTGAAATAACACTTGGGTATAGAGCTCCCATTTTTTCTCCTGCAAAGTGAGTATTATTCATATTTATCTGAAATCTATCAGGTCAATGTGAGATACATTCAACAGAGAAAGACATTTTGGAGGGACACCACTTGTTGTATGTTCCTTGGTTTTAGCTTAAGCCAGTTGATCTTCATTCTGCTCTCTACTGGGTATTCGGAGAGCCAGAATTCGGCTTTATTATTCCAGAAAGCCACACATCTCCTATGTATGGCAGAAATTTAATCTTAATGGATCCCACAGCAATTCCATCAAGATACTAAATAAGAGCAAGGAAAAGCATAGGGTTGTCAAGCACTACAGATGAGTGTTCTGGGAGCAAAGAACTACTCATCCACCATGTGTCATGGGCTTTTCAACATATTTCCATCTTTCCCTGGGATTAGTTGAAGAATGGAAAGGAGAGTTTGGCAACCAAATATATGCCTCTGCTTAGAGGGAACCAAACAGAATGAGGACGGATTACTTCCCTTATTTCATGGGCAGGAAAAGTCATCCATCAGAATGACAAATGCAGTACCTTTATAGGCTCACAGCCATTCTCTGAGCAATTCATTGGTGCTGTTTTGAGCTCACTGCTGCTTTCCTGTTAATCTGCTTTAAAAAAAACCCCAACAACTGCTGAGGACACCGACAATAATAATGCTTTCAATAATAGCCAAACATTATGCACCTTAGAGCAGCTTTCCAGTATCTAAATGGGGGCTACAAGAAAGCTGATGGGGACTTTTTGCAGGGGCATGTAGTGATAGGACAAAGGGGAATGGCGTTAAACTGAAGTAGGTGAGGTGTAGATTAAATGTTAGGAAGAAATTCTACCATGAGGCTGGTGAGGCACTGGCAGAGGTTGCCCAGAGAAGTTGTGGATGCCCCATCCTGGAAGTGGTCATGGCCAGGTTGGATGGGGCTCTGAGCAACCTGGTTTCATGGAAGGTGTCCCTGCCCATGGCAGGGGGTTGGAATGAAATGATCTTTAAGGTCCCTTCCAAGCCCTTCTGTGATTTGAATACCTTAAAGCATAAGTAGGTTGACTCAAATGCTAAAAAGCGAATGGCACAGAAGGCCCTGAATGCCAGTTTGTGTTTGTAGGACATGAATGGATCAGAGAGTTAAAAAGAATGGATTGTGTCATGGGGCTCCTGAAACAATGAATGACCAGAACTAAAGAGAAAGCAGGAGTAATAAGGAATTCTTATGTTTGCAGCAAGAGCTATGAACAATTTAAGTGCATTGTCCGGTACAATACATGTTAAAAGAACTCATGTGGAAATATCAGGAAAGAATTTCAATGCTGTTGGATCAGGGATTTTTTTCCAGACAAGACAGAAGGGCAAGAGCAGAGTGTGGGTATTTAAATTTATAAAAACATTGAGGCTTATGATCTGTATTGCCATATTAAATGGGAACTTCAATAACTTCTCTGAGAAATCTTTTGTGTTAGAATTCCGTAGATTAATAGGATGCCCAAACTAATCTGGGAGTCTAGAAACAGGACTAAGTGGATATTCTCAAAAGACTGTGTTTCAATAGACCTCTCATGCACTGGAGCTTGGATAGGAATATAATGACTACTCCACTTCATCATCTAATATCTGTTAAAGACATTTAAATACTTCCTTAGTAATATTACTTCCTCCGGTTACAACAACTGCAGACTGAGACGTCCTGGGAAAATATTCTCTTATCTATAGAGCCTCTGTTTTTCTGTTACTATGAAACTTCTGTCCTTCATTAACATTCAAATCACCTTCTTTCTCTGCAGCTGGTGGAGAGGCACTTCACTTTTTTGTCCTAGCAGTGATATAGCAGAACCTTTAACCAAGAACAGGATGTGTCTGGGATCACCTTTAAAGTTTGTAAACTCAGGTTTTTTAGAATCTTGACAGCAAAACAGAGAAACAGTCCAGGACATATCTGTAATTAGGAATCATCCTTTTCTTTCTTTTCTCCCTGTTTGTAGGACTGTTGTTTCAAATGTACTGGCCTTAAACACTGCATAAGGGGCTATTCCATGAGATTGTTCTGGTGAGACAAGTATTTGCTTTCTTAAAAAAAAGGTCTCAAAAAATATGCTACTTTTCCTAACACCACATAACTTCTCCCTTCTACTCACAAAAATACCAAAAATTGTAATTCTACATCTTTGAAGAGAGAAAGAACACTTTAGGACAGTAGAATTCAACATTCTTTCAGATTTTTCAGGCTTAGAAAGTGGTTCTGCAAACAGACTTTTGCAACACCACCAAGGAGATCCTTGGTCAAATTTGGCAGAGAAATTAGAAAGCAAGTTTGACTCAGTTAAGTAATCTAGTTTTCAGTGCAAAGAGCTAAAGGCTAAAACTGTTCCCTTTAGTAATATCACTTATACCTTCCCTGGACAGAATTACATATTTATAACACATTTCAGTGACTTTTCATATGCATTACTAGAAGGGTAAAAAATACCTGTTTTAATAGCTGTAGCCAATTATTTGGGAACTCCTAACCTGAAGGTTGAACACCAGTTCTCAAAATTTTTGAGTGTTACCAACAATGAATATTAAATTGTAAAGACAAAGTTTATTATATTTATTAGAAATACCATTTTCCACAAAATAAAGTTTTAGTTTGCAGCTGGAGTAAACACAAAATATTTCTAGATCTTGGAATTTACATTATACTAATTATATCTATGTTCTGTCACCATTGCATTTTAAGTTAATAAGTTAACTCTTAATTGCCATTTCTATTTTTTAACTGCAAAAATAATTCTCTTTCATTCTGTTCAGTCTGTAATACTGCATTTTTCACTATAGTAATTAATGGTAATATTGTGATTATATTAACAATGAATGGTCAATCACTTTTTACATCCCTGCTGTTTTTCAGTTTGTAGAATAAGTGCAACTAATTAATAGCAGAAGGAAATTCTTTTGGTGTTCACTTAATTTTATAGTTTCTACTTTGGAGTAAAACAAAAACTTCAATTGAATCAGAGACAACCATTTAAAAAATATATCTTAATCTTCTTTTTAATATTTTTCTGTTTGATGATGACATTCATTGGTCATATTCTCAAAATTTATTAAGGCTCCAATGTAATTACCTTGATGAATCTGACCTAAAAAAAAAAATATAAAACCTGTCACATTTTGAAAGAAATAACACCAAACTACTGCATTCAAGGTAGTAAAAGCATTTCTTCGATGAACAGTAAATGCTCTATTGTGCTACATGGGAAACGTATGAACATATCTTACACAAAAAAAAAACCCAAATTTTTTCCATAGCTATATAGATGCAAAGTTCTCTGAAATATGATTGGCTGAAGAGGTTATTTCTACAACTGAAGCTTAATCTGAAAATAATCCCTGGTGCATATTTATTGAAAAATGGTAAAAAGGGAAGAAACGTGTATAGCTTCTGTATTAACTAGAACATGGAGAACCATGTACCATTTAAAAGCAGTAAGATATTTCCTAGTGAGCATGGGTAGCTTTAGAGTTATCAATATGCCAGTAGTTTAAAACTGTCCCTTCTGAATGGTAATACAAGTAGTAGCAGTTGTTACTACTACTACTGTATTTATAATTGTAATAATGGAAAGCAGTGTTAGCCATCTGTGGCTAATCCCTCTTTTGGGCACCAGACTTTGCCATCCCTTCTACTATAGCTTTAAAAATAAATAAATAAATAAAATTATCAAAGATTAAGAAAGGAAATAAAGATGAAGTGAGATGCTCAGAGCCATAAAACCAGGAACAATAACCACAGGTGAACCTGCCTGGACACAAACACTGAATGACCTTGAAGGGTTTGCATTTCCTTAGCTCATGAAAACTTATGAAAACAAATATCCTCTCTCTACACCCAAACCGGAAAAAAATCTAAATGGCCACCAAGAAGAATGTTTAGGAAAAATATATCAGAGCATGGTACTTACCCCAGAAACAGGAGATTGGCACTAACTCTCAAGGAGAAACAAGTGCATGGAAGCTCATCCCTCCCATCTTTACCAAGTTAAACCACCAAATTAGTCTCCAGGATATAGCCTTCCTTCCATTTGCAGGTGCAGCTCCCCTGAATGCTAATGTCGATCACATGTGCTTACAAAGCAAAGAAAATTCCCCTAAATTTCATTGGGCTGGACAGAGCAATATTTCAAAAAGCAGCTGTTGTTGGTAGCGTTCAAGTTTATTGGCAATCCTTATAAAACTACCCCCAAAACACATACTGTATCTGATCTCATGTTAAGAAGGCTTTTCTCTAAAGAGTATTGAATCACTTTAATGTAGATTCTAATGCTGCCTTACTCCGCTTTCAAGGTAGCCAGTAAATTCAGCTTTACTACAGTACTATAAAGATGTGAAAGAACTGTAACAGCATCTAAAAATGAGCTGTTGCCACTATACTGTTCAGTTTAGAAAACTCTAAACAGAATACTGATGAAAAATGTTAATGATAGTTTGCTGAGTTGCCAAGAGAAATGAGACAAGACAATTCACTATATTTTTGTTATAAAATGTAAATTATAACATCCTAAAGAATCTGCCACAACTCCAAGAAGGACTAAAAGGAAGATCTAAACATCACAGTATTTCAGTAATTTAATTTTTAAAAAGAGCTATCCAGCAGCCATACTTACATAATCAGTAAAATCACAGCAAAGACCTCAGTATTCACAGGATTTTAACTCCTGCAAAGTCCTGTCTATTGCAATGAAGTACCTCAAAGTACTGAAGGCACCTTGCTGAATTAAGGCTTTAATCACATATGTATGTACCTCTGAGCAGTTTGCATTAGATCACCAATACAGTCTCAATAGACTGGATAAGTAGGGAAATTTAAAATGCTCTAATAGTGTCAGGGGAGGATTAGGCTGGATATCAGGAAAGGGTTCTTCACCCAGAGGGTGGCTGGGCACTGGAACAGGCTCCTCAGGGCAATGGTCACAGCACCAAGCCTGACAGAGCTCAACAAGCATTTGGACAATGTTCTCAGGCACATGGGGTGATTTGTTCTGTGCAGGGCCAGGAGTAAGACTCAATGACCTTTGTGGGTCCCTTCCAACTCAGGATATTCTATGATTCTATGTGAAAAGTTAGAGATGCCCCCTGAGCCTGTGATCCTTTAGCTTTGAGGCAGTGGCTTGTCTCCTTTATCACACCCATGTCTCTGACCCTGAATTTCAAGACTGAGAATGAATACTGTCTTTCTTCAGTGGTGATAATGAAATTATTTTACAGCCCCAGCCCTTCCCCAGACTCTGTAAACTAATTCCATGGCATAACCTCAGTCCTACAACTCACAAATGGCACAGGAGGTACGCAGAAAAGGCAGAAAGGAGAGGCACTGTATCCCCTGGCATCTCTGCATGGCAGCTGGTGAGACAAAACAAAAAAAATCAGATCACTGCCTAGAGAGTCTATTGGCAACTCTCAGTTGCATCTGGGAACAATGACCCATCAGAGCTAACTACGCATTGTTAATATCCCTACCTAATCCAGGCAACGGGAAAGAAAAGTACAAAATGCCCCAGCAAATCCTACAACCTTCCAACTCACTCATCTTCATTTTCCTGAATCTGATAAGCATATAAACAACTACTGTAATAGCAGCGTCCCCAGTGCTGCCATAAACCTCATCTGGGGCCAGGTTGGGGGTTAGAGTGCATTCACTGCTGCCACAAGTATTTATCCCATATTTTCACAAAATCCGGAGAAGCCAAGGAGGTCCCATTTCAAGCTTCCACCTAACTGGTCTAGGAAGAAATTAATGTAGTGCAGAACTTCCCTACAGTGAAATACATGATTCTGAGGGCTGGATTATGATTTTTGAGATACAGAATTTTCAAGCTATTGGGTTCTAAGCCTGCACAGTCTTAAGCTTGCAGCTATTGGCATGTTTGACATTTTAAACTATGAAATACCAACCTATTTTGAAATTGTCCAAATCATTAGTTGTGGAATTTTCCTAGCACTTCATGAATACCACTGTTAATTGGGCAATTAACTCGAAACTACAGAATATGCTGTGATGGCATGATATGATATAAGCCATGTAAAAGAAGGAACAGCCAAGCAACTCAGTATGTTGAAAGATATTAATGAAGTGGCAAAATCTGCCAGAAAAATAATAATGGGTGATTTTAACTACCCCAATATTAACTGGTTGAATAACACATCTGTACATGGTTTGGAGAAGCAGCTTATTGATACTATAAATGGCTTCTTTTTGGAGCAGCTCCTTCTGGAGCACAGAGGAGGAGGAGTTCCACTCAGTTAATAATTTGTGTGTGTGTTTGTGTAGAAAGCAAGCATGGGTGTTCTGCTAAGCAACAATGGCCATGGGACAATGAGTTTGAATCTCGATGATGAAGTATTTCAAGTGGTAACCAAATAGTTAATGGCAGGTGGGTGGGTGGGGAAAACCCATGAACAACAGGCATCTCAAAGGGATGGCTGTTTTGGAGAAATGAAGGAATTTATTCACACGCAGAAACAAAACACCAGAATTAAAAAGAGAAGGGAGGAAAATATATTATAAAAAGCTAGGTTAGCATGTTTCTGGGGTAAAGTACAAGAATCTATGAGGTCTTGAAAAATCAACTCTCTTTGAATGCATGAACTCTGCCTAAATGCTTTAGACAGGACATAACATTGATTATTGTTATAACTTACTACTCAATGTTGCACAATATGAAACAAAACCATAATGCAAACTGTGACAATCAGAATGTATAAATTCAGTTAAAATAATTACATGAAGAGAAAGTTTTCTTTTTCCAGAATTACATAATTATTCAAGTTGACCTGCAAGCAGGATGCATATATGTTACCTGATGTACAAATCTGGAATCTGGAGTAAGAGCATACAGGTCTTGCAACTGTTTTGATGAATCCAGCAAAAAAAGATAACTGAATGTGTACGGTTATGCTTCCCTCATTGTCCTCTAAAAGTTACAATTATGTCCCTAGAAAAGCATCTTTAATAGCAAGAGATCAAAAAGCAAGTGACTAACAGAGAAATTATACACAGGCATGACGGTAATAGCCACCTCCCAGATGGGATTATCTAGGAATGGGGCTGCCAAGGATCAGAAATGCAGCTGGTTTGTTTCTTTATCACATTTCAAGACCCAAAAATTCAAGAACATATTAGGTTCCCATAATGGATCAAAAAAATCTTGGAGTGGACAGCCGCCGATATCTGATATTTCAGAGGTGAGCGAATATACTAGAGTTTGAATCAAGCAAATCTTTGGGCAGAAGATTCCTTTCAAACCTATTCCCACTTCTTACCAACACAGATATATAGTCAGGCTTTAGTGAACACAGTAAGGAAATATATGGACCATTTACTAGGATGGGATGCTACCTTAAAGTATAATCAATTGAAGCGGCCAATAACCTGGCAGTGATAAAAAGTTGTCCAAGCAAGATAGGATAAGAGATTTCTAATGACTTTTCTTTTGTGGGGAAGATATAATATGGTTGTAGGGTAAACAGCTATTCAAAAATTTATATTAAAATCACTATCCTGATTTGGAGGAGGAAATGTTCCTCTTCCAAATTAAGAAAATTAAGACTTTCTAACCATACTTTAAAAATACTGGGTTAAGAAGATGCAAAGTGACATAAAACTTGTGTTGACAAGTGAGAACTTGCATCTTAGAAAGAATAATTTCAGCTATTTAATGTCACTGCTGGATTTTACACAAACTATAATCACTTGGTAAAGATGGAACAAAGAAGTACAATGTCAAGAGTACAAACAAACCCTAAAGACATACAAAGAAAAGAGAAAATGTCCTATTTCAAATAAATTGACAGGGTGTGTTCCATTAAGGTAGGGTATATCTCAGAAATACAGGAGAAGTAAGAATGAAATAATGGACATCACAAATTTTTAGTAAATCAGGTAAATTCTGGAACATTTTTACTTGTCTCTAAAAGGCAAAGTGCTGCCTGATGTGGTGTTCATAAAACTGTGGCTGAAATAGAATCAAGAATTAATAACATAGACTCTGAAGTTAACCACACTTCTGATCCCTTATGCCTGCTGTAGAACCAGCACTCAAGTTTTAGGTTGTTAATTATGAGGGTTGAGGCGGGAAATTTTTTACTTCGCTTTCATCTTCCCAAGCTTGGCTTCAGATTCCTGAGCTTTACTCTGATCAATTCAGCAGATCTAACTGTAGTTGTGTTGTACAAGTCACCAATTCTTTTTTAGAACATGTTATATTCCAAACTAGTAAAGCATTTGAGTAGAAAAGATACACTAAAGAAGGAATTTCATATACACAGCCAGTTTGCTAGCTACTCATTCCTCTTCACTCTGCTGCCATACAAGACTTTAGATTTTCTGCAAGACCATGTGTCTCAGCTCCTGAAAACAAGAACTTTGAGTGAAGTTTTACACTTTGTGAACGGTTTCATTGGGAAAGGCTGAAGTGAGTGATTAAACTCATGTAACTTGTTTTGTTTTAGCTTTGGAGAATTGGATTAATTACTCCCTGGGGCTTTTTGGATCCTGCAGGGAGCATCTTTGAGACCAAGTTTCAGGGCCAGGATTATATTTACACAATTAAGTGTAGTCTTTGAATATTTTATGATGCACACTACTGAATCCATCACACGCATGTATTAAGAACAGAAGCTGCTCCCACTTACTTCAAATTGATTTTTTTCAATGTCTTCTTAATGTAGACACACAAAAATATCGATTCCTCATCACTGTGCATAACTTAAATTATTAAAAGTTAAAAATTAACATTTCCACATTATTTGTATTTTAATTATTAATGAAAACATTGCCAAGAAGAAAAAAAAATTGATAGAAAATTAATTTTTTTTTAAATGCACTTATTTTTAAAGCTGACCTTTATCTTATCTTTAATATCTTAAAGTAACACTTTTAATGCAGGCTTCACTTTGATCAGCTCTTTTTAATTAACTTTAAAAATGGGAGTGTTTTACAGCACAGTCTTTATCAATTTTTTTATTTAGCTATTAACACTTATGTTTTACCTTCAGCAGAGCATTATCAGATTTCTATTGAGTCAGGCTTTGGTATATAGCAAAGATCTTGATCCATCTAGAAAGCAGTTAACCTCTTAGTCTGCTCTCTCTTGTAACTCTGATTATGATGAATGAGTGGTTAGTTCTAAGCAATTCTGGTTTATGTCAATAAATTAATCAAACAGTCGTTGGTATATGGGCATTAGGAAGGCAGAGAGAAAATGAAGCTGTCTGTAGACACTCTATAACCCTCACCCTTTTAAGTAATATGATTTAAAAAGTTAATGCTGACATCAAATGCTGGTATTGCTCATCCATACTATAGAATATGACATTCTTTGTGTTATTTACATAAAATGAGAAATACCCTACTTTATTTATTACTCACAGCATAGCTTAAAGAAAATTCTCTTTACAGCTTTCCTAAGATACTGCATTGTAGTTATTAAATTACCTGAAGCTTTGGGTTTGTGATAAACAACCATTTCTTCTACAAGTACCTGGGCTCTGCAAATGTCAATCCCTCGCTGAAAACCTGTCCAGGTACGGACTTGTGCAAGTACTTTGCTTCTACATTCTTAATTGGGCTTCTTAACACAAGTATTTCCTATTCCTCTCTCCCAAGCATTGCACACAACTGCAATAACATATAGAATTGTTTGGATGAGGATTTGCAATTTATTTCTTAGCACTTTTTCAAAGGAGTTTTTAGACAGCAGATGGATCTAGTGCATTGCACAGATCTCATCCAGCACACATATGGAGCAGCAGCAGAGCAAGGAAGCCCTTGCTTATATACAGAGCATGGCAGTCCTTTGAAAAAGAAAAAGCATTTCTAGCAGCAGTTTCACTAAATGATTCAACTTCATCAGAAAGTAAGCAGAGACCACATGTGTGGCCCCTGTCTTTGTGCAATGTGCCAGGAGCTGGTTGGATGGTGCTCTTGCCCACACTGGTGTCCTCGTTCCAGTAACTGCTAAAGAGTCTACAGCCTGAAACCCCTTGGGTTTATGTGAATTAAGACTGTTATTTTGTGTATTTTCTCTTGTGCCATACATTTCATTCTTCACAAAGAATTGAAGGAGACTGCTGTGCTATGCTAAATATCAAAATCCCAAATGTAGTTTAAATGCACTATTTGTTTATTATAAGAAAAACTGTCTAAAATGAATACAACGCTTTCACAATGCAAGCATTCTGTGTACCTATTAATTTTTTTACTTATTACCAAGACACAGACTGTATAGTTGATAGAGAAGCAGCCAAAAAATGTCTGCTGCACCCAGAAGGTAAATGGGAACTCAGATAGGAGTAGGTTTCTGGGCCAGCATCAGGCAACAGACTTTCCTTCTATTAGAACTAGAAGTCCCCAGGTGACCTCCCACAACGACACAGCTTTAGATAAAATCACACAGGGGAGTCCATCAGACATCCCAGCTGGAAGCACGGGCTAGAGAGAGAATCGGATGCTGAAAAACAAGCGGAATTTTTCGTATTCGAGTTCTGTCCTGTTCTTAGCAGAGGGGTGGCCCAGCAACCTTTCCCTCCCCTTGAGTCCTTTTCCCACACCTTCCTCTCTTCAGGTACAAGTATAAAGCTCTGGATGAATGCAGCTATGCAGCTATCAGATCCTCACCAGCAAATGTGTTTGGGCATCAGATTTTAGCTGAGTGTAAAGAAATGCTTTTCCCGCTTTCATTATCTTTCTACTCAACCTACTCTCTCTTAAAAACATCTAAAATACGCATATTTAGGAAAGTTTTCTCAGACAAAAAAACTCTTCAAGGCAGGTGTCTTCTTTTCTATTTATTTGTCCCCCATGTTATATATTGGAAATTTGTTTCTTACCAGAAAATTTGTGTGTTACAAGCCTTACACAAAAACAGCAAGATAGGGTTCCACTAGAAATTGATTTTATAGCCACAATTTATAAAATAAACCCAGGAAAACAGAGCTTCAAATTGCTGAGGGTCTAGTTAAATGATGGTTCAACCAGATCATTTTACATTAGCATGTCACAATGCTAGCAGGAGGGGAGGCATAAGAGGATAAAGGCCTCGGATACCTGCAGCACATACACGCCAAAAAAGGTATGGGTGTTGCAGCAAACAGAGATTCTAGTTAGGCATCACTTTGCTTTATTTATAGGAGCTTTTAAAGACTCATCTCTTTATAGAAAGAGGTATGTGATAAGCTAGCAAACATCTCCTTGATCAAAATGGTGATTAACAATCCTGTCTTACGAAGAGAAAAATGGAGATCAACTTTTTAAGACTTCGGTTCAGTATATTGCTTTTCTAGAAAGTAGAGACTGTATATTTTCCCAAATGTATGAACTCAATTCAGTAATTCAGTAGAACATCACATGTTATCAATTAAACCCATAAGGTAAATAGCACCAAAGACATATATGCCTTCCTTTGCTCCAAATAAGCTGGGCTTTCTTTGACTTTGTTATACAAATATTCAAAATTAAATAATTTTCTCCTTTTAAATAAGCTGGTAGAAATACAAAGAAAAAAATCTGTTTGGCCAGATGCTCTGTGGTGTAAATAGAAACAGTCCAAAACAGAAAAACAAAAAGAGTATAAAAGTTGCCTTAAAAATAAGATTGGGAAAAAATATTAAATATTGAATTTTAAGCAAAGCATGATTCTGTTGATATGCTGATTAGAGTGTTTGAAAAGACAAAATTTACCTACCCACTATGTCAGTTTTGTTGTGTCATAATGTGTGTGCATGTGTGTGCTCCCTAAGTTTTCTGGCTTTGTTCTCAAACCTTCTTTGGAAAAAAATACTAGTGTTCATTTTTAAAGAAATTTTATTTTATTCCCAAATACAATTATATTATTTTCACCATGTTTTCAATACAGGTGTTTCAAGACACTGAAGTTTCATGGGCTTCAACACCTCTCATTTCAGGTTTTATTTTTCTCTGTCTGTCAGTGTTTTCACATGGTAGCCAAGTCACAATAAAATGTTTACACAGAAACTGAACTGCTAGTAAATAGATATATCTAATTGCTGATGTACAAGCAAAATTTGGTCTAAATGCTCTGTTATTAGAGGACGCTTATTTTGTCATCCATATCTTTAAATAACTATTGCAGTTTACTACTGGACAAACCTACTTGAAAGAACAATTAAATAAATTAAACCATGTTAAAACCACATTCTTGAAAAAAAAAAGTAACCTTTAGTTAGGACAATTACTCTGTGGGCGTAAAACAAAAGCACAAATGTCATATTTTCCATGAAATTTACTTTTGTATGAATCATCAATCCTGTTTTCTCCTGAACTAGACTAGCCAAATATGACAAAAAAATCCCAAAGTTGCCTGAACTGGATGATCCAAGTAATTACATGTTACAGCAGAATGCATCTATGACAAAACTTTCAAAAATTTGAGGAAAAAGTTATTATAGCCCCTGGTTGAAATAGCTTTGGTATAGACCTATAGCAGTATTTAGCTGATCTTGCTGTATTCCGATATAAAAATATGCACAGTTTCAAAGATCAATCTTCCTAGCACTGATCTGCACTGCTTCCCTTTGGAGTACAGATCAAACAAACACGCTATAAAAACATGCCCAAATATTATAGCATAACATGAAAAAGGTATACACGTCTCATTAGCATTTTTTAAATACTGCTTCGAATTGAATCTTCTCAAAAGTCCTGATACGTGCAAACTTTTTGACTTCCACACCGACCCCCAAAGCTCCCATCTTCTCCTTTGCTTAGGGCCTATTTGTTCAGCCTCAGGCCCTGATCCTCAGTCCATCAGCTTCAATGGTCAGCTCACATGCATAAGTATTTGCAGAAATCAAGTCTTTAAATGGAAAGGTATCTCAGGTCACAAGCTGTCCTGTTGGTCTATTTTATTTGTCTCCATTTATGATACTGTACCTAGTCCTGTTAGTGCATAGTAAGAGTCTGTATCTGCCTGACTCATGTACAGAATATTTGTAAGTTTGGAGAGGTAAAATAGAGATGATTTAAGAAGATCTAATCCTATATTACTGTAGAAGCTATACTTTAGTGCTGTTCTCAGTATGTGAGGAAACACAGGGCTGAATCCATCGGTTGTACCTCCTACATTTTATTTTATTTTCAGTTTATGTGAACTTAAGGTTTGCATATGTTTCTAGACATATAGTGCTAAACACTAAAATAAGTCCTTTAAGCAGAGAAGAACAGTCAGCATAGTGTTGGCTTCCCCAGATATTCATGTCACTGTAATTGAAGTCTGGGTTGCAGAGGACACCTATCACAAGCCAGGCTGTGGCTCATCATTTCATACAGTCATTTACTCAGCTTCATTGCTCAGGCTGCTGAACCACATCCCAGCTCTCATGGCCACAATATGTCAGGTGTCTCAGCTGTACTAACAACTTGCCCTGCAACAGCCAGTGTGCAGTTGTGTGATATTAACAGTCCATACTTCTCATGGGAGTTTAAATACTTACTTGATTGATCTAAATACAAGAATTGTTGTCCAAGTACTTTTTTATGCCACTTTTGTTTACCACAGCTCTTTGTTGATGTCAGCCAAGAAGAGCAGCACTCAGATCAGCAGTCCACAATATAATTACTAAAGCCCTTTTTATGTTTGTAATACTAGATGAACATGAACTAAACAATACTTACAACTTCTCACCCAACTAGCTTGGTACACAAAAAGTTCACCATGAAACTACCATTGAATTTACTGCATTGCTTTCCTTGGAAAGTGTGCTCCATATTGAGGTATAAAGAGGTGCTCTTTGTATAGACTTATGTTACAATTTCCATTTTTAGAAGAGAAAAATGATGAAAAGAAAATGATGGCTTAAAAAAAAAATGCAGTAACAAAGCCAGAAAGAATATAACAAATTCCTCACTCTCAATTCAGTAATCACTTTATATTTCCTTCTCAGAACTATTTTTCAATGGTAATACTTGGTTTTAAACTGTTTATCTTATTTGATAATATTTTTCTTATCTCTGACTGACAATGCTCATTAAAAAAATGCTGACCTGTAAGTGAAGGAAAGTGCAAATAGCATAGCAAAACCATATGTGAAAATGAACATTTGTAAAGAGGAAGAGTTAGTACAAATTGAACATATTTCCATATTGAGAGGAGAACCAGCCATATTTTTTCCCTGATGAATGCAGTTTTGTGAACATCCTTTTCCACAAATGATTGAATAAATATTTTTTCATAAACTGTATTTGTGACTTAAGAGAACAAGCTGCATAGATTGGTTTCATTTATACTACATCATACAAGAGGTGTTGCAATAATTTATATCATGCCAAGTCTAAGGCCCATTAGATTTTCCTTATTATACTTGACTAAAGCTAAACAGCAATTCCGAAAGCTTTCTATTTGTTGCATGAATAACTATCTTCCTCCCAGGTGCTCTCCTCTGGCTTTCCCTTTCTCAAAGCATTTCTCTTTAAGTGTAGTCCATTTGATGTGTTTGAACTTGGGCATACTCTGAAACATGTTCTTGAGCTGTGGCCTGAATGACCAAGGTTTTTCTGCAACCATAGAGGTCAGCTTCCTCCAAGGGATACAAAAATGTATTTCTAGTTCAGCAGATGTTGATCATCCTAGTGTTTCCTCAATAACACCATACAGCACTTCCTCTAAAAGTGCTATCTTGAGTCACAGCCCCAGTTCTTTTCTAGAAATTATTTTCATTGCAAAAACATGATGCAGTGGTGTCATTAGCAAGTGCCACCATTGATGTGTTACTGTGAGCTGTTCTCCCATCATTGTTATTATTATAAAAACAAAAATAAAGCTTGGAATAATAATATTTACTGTTAATTCAGAATTTGTAGCTCCTCTGAATAGCAGAAGCATAAGTTGGTAGCAAAAAACCTACCAAAAGTTTAAAAGTAGTGAGGTCAAATTCTTGCTAAATGAACATGTTAAAACTGTGATACAACAGTGACATTTTAAAATTTCTTCTATTCCCCATGTCAAAAGAGCAGTAGAAAGATGCACATAACAGAGAAAATAATAAATACTTACAAATACACAAGAAAATCAGCCCCAGCTCCCAGAAATCATGAATTCATGAAACTGACCTGAAAATATAAAAGAAAAAAAAAAGTTGAAACAAAAGAAAGCCCAGAACTGATAAAAGTTACTTTTTTATTATTATAAAATAGTTACAAGTTTTTACCATGAACTGAATAAAACAGAATACAAGACTGTTGTCATGCTTTCAGCCAAGTAATTTACACAGAATTTGTTTCCAGGAAGCCAATACCAAGAGAAACAATTATTTCGTTGTTCTGCATCTCACACCATAGCAACCCAGTCCATTATGGCTTCTAAGAACTGTCATAAATGCAAGCATGGTTATCTTTTAATAAGGAAAATAGCTGTGAGGGGGGTTTTGGCTTGGAGTTTTTGCTTTTTTTTTTTTTATGTTCTCAAGTGTTACAGAACATTTATTACTTTTTTTTATTTAAGTAGTTTGTTAACAGCATTTTGCCGCTTACCTGGTGTAAAATTATCGTTTAGGTCGTTTAATTGGAACCTATCTAAGGCAAAATTTATACAAAGAAGAAAGACTAACGATTTTGTTCTCTTATGGTCTAGATCCCAGTTAGAAGCTTAGCCTAAGTACAATGCAGTCACTATAAGGCATGATTAAATCCAACATTCTTTTTCCTGCATACCCCTCAGTTCTAGTTGGAAAGGTAACAGATGCAACTCAAACCCACAGAGCTCGCCTTATAAAATTCTTTAACTAGCACAATGACTCACTTTATGCCTCTAAATATCCATGGTTTCCTCTCTCCAGAACCCCCATGCATTAGAAGGTAGTTCAGTAGTTTATTTTTATTGTTTGGTCTACATACAGCACATTTTTAGTTCTTAGGAAAACAAAGAAACTTTGTTGCACAGCCCTTGTTTTCTTTCCAAAATGTGAGGATGGATATGGGTAACATTAAACTGAAAATAGTAACAGAGCCTGGGCAACTAGTTTAGGTCAAAACCTTTTTGTTCTCTGTGAGCTATCTGATTAATTTGCAGTTCATAAAACAGTGGGTGTAAGCTCAGTTTAAAAACATGTAACTATATTTAAAGATGAAATCGTCATTTTTGTTAGCCCCCAGTAATCTTTAAGAAACACCTTCCCACAACATTTCTGTATCCTAAAGTGCACCAGCCAGTACTGCACAGTGCCTAGAGACAAGGAGAGAATACCAAACTTATCTTGATGCAGAATATCCTCCTTATTTCATACACCCACCCTGAAGTGCATATTATTCATTCCAACCAAGCCCTCCCCCATCCTGAAAGTACACATTTAATTGTCTTCTCTCCTGTAATACCAACAGAGAGTCAACAAATCTCATTTGCTCTATCAATGCAGTGTTATTATTATATATTTTAAAAGCAAGTCTGAATCTCGTTATCAGCTGATTTATGCCATTAGTGTGCTTTGGAGCCACCAATTAAACAAGGACAGTGGTTCATGAGGTCACAGTTAATTAATCTGAAAGTATAAATACACTTTAATGCACACCACCTCATGTAGAGAATTTAGGAACAAAGCACCAAACCTTTATTCTGGCCAAGCAATTAGGGGGAAAGGTTAAATATACAAAATTTTAAACTTAGCTTTAGCACTCTGGAGATCTACCAGGGGAAAAGTTCCGTTTGGTAAAAAATCCTGCAGAACAATAGGTACGTGAAGCCTTGATTCTTACAGCAACAGTGCAAGTGAGGGAGAAGAACAAGGGTAACTGTACCCAGTGATCCCGAGCTTGTTGCCCAGATAACACCTCAGAACTGTGAATCAGCTGCAAGCTTATCCATTATGGAGCTGGTCAGTGTGGGGGAAAAAATCCCAACCCTAAAGAGCCTGATCTATTCAAAATGGACTCATCAGTGTGGGGGTGGCTGTTGCATTCAGCAGACTGTACAAAACTGGCCTTTCTTTCAACCACTTTCCCTTAGCAAATTTAATAAAATAGTGCAATCAAGGAAGGGTTCAGTAATACCCATAGTCTACCAACACAAGCAGAGTGCAAGGAAAATGCTGAAAACAGTCTAATCGACCAGAAACAGCTATTCATAGTGACAATTCAAGTATGAGGTATCTAGACTTTACATGGAAGAAAATACCTTTGTCTTACTGCCTGGACTCATCTTACTTTGCACGGTTCTCTGCCCAAAAGAAAGACAACATAGCTAACACATAGACACACAAAAGTAAGCCACATGACCTGATTAGATGGAGTAGTTGTTATCTATTTTTTCTTCTCTTACACCTGTAGTCCTATATTCTATAGCCTCCATCACTTTTATTATTTTTAGATGCCCAAGTACTTTTCCTTAAACTGAAAATAAACCCTAGTTTCTTACCTACATAGAAAACTTTCCATCCATCAAACACTGACATCACAACATTAATAACAAATTATTCTGTTAGCTCAAACCATCTACATTTTCACTTTAGATGTCTAGAGTTGAACTCCAGGTGACCACACAGGTGACCAGCTGTTGCATAAATATATAAAAGAACAAAGCTGTCTTTAAAGTATTCTGTTGTTTTAATTGGTACAAATCCCACCAGAAATTTCACTCCGATATTTTGCAGTTTAAGTGCTCTCAAACCATTCTGAATACCTGCAATTTCTGCATGTTTGGAAGGTTGCTACCATCCTTATCAAAGATTTGCTCTCCCAGTGCCACTATGAAAGGGGGGAAATAAATCTGTTAGAGCAGCTTACGCTCTGATTTCAGGTACCTTTGCTAAAGAGTTAGTAAAGGTAAGCACTCCTCATTGACCTAAGAATATTACACAGTCATCCAACAATTTAACAGAATCCCTCAAAATAACTCAATTTTCAAAAAGCTAAGCTTTTGCTTGCCTTGCGAGCACATATTGACACCAAGAGAACACTGGACATAAAACAGATTATGGACATCACTAAATGATGGTAGGACCTTGTTTACCATATGTGTTATGAACAAAAGAAAATTCCATGAAAAGCCAAATGTCAGTTATCAAATAGCCATCTTTTCACCCAGTCAGCTCTTAATAATTCCAATAGGTATCAGTTTTCAGAAAAAAAAATTTAAATGGTTTTGGAAAGCAGAAAAAATATTTACTAATTTTAAAAAATCCTTAATTAAAATATCCTGATGTTTCTAAGATAGAGCCTCTACAGGTAGCCTGTATTTTCTGTGCACAGTCACCAGTGAGCATGAAGGAAGCCTGGAAGCAAAAAATGGAAGCAGCTATTTAGTAAAAAGCATGGCATCATGTTATATCATTTGAGAATGTGGCCTATCATTGTGGGCTGCTGGGACTAAAATATGTATCATTTAAAAACTGTTAAAAAACTATTTTCAGAATTATAGCATGATGTGAAATGAGAAAAAGGAATAATACAGAAATGAAACTACACATTTAGGGCCTGAATCACATAGCAATTTCACACCCTTAAACGTGCAACATTTCACAATTAAAGCATCATTAATGGCCTGTAAATGTCTAGACAGAATCACAAAAATTAAAGAAGGAGTAGGCTGATTGTAAGGAGAACCTTTGAACCAGATTTCTAAAAATCTTCCTTAATTCAGATAAAGGGCACAGTTTCAAGATGGTTAATGAAAAATGTTTTACTTACACGCAGAAAATTCTTCATACATGATCATTTTAAAACAGGAAAGCAAACGCAGTAGTTAACCACTATGAGCAAATTTCTGGTATCTTCCCTTTGTTTCACTCCTGCTCAAACACTCAAGGATTGTATTTTACCACCTTTGCTGGCTTGTTTCTTGAAATCTTTATTATTCTTGGTTCTAAGCATAGCCAAAAAAAACCCAAAATCCCCAAACAAATAAACAAACAAAAAATCCAATCAATCCAAATTAACTACCACATTGTTTCCCTCTCGCTTTTCATTTTAGAATAGTCCTTCTGCAGTAATCTTCATTTGGATTTTTGTACTCCTTAACAGAGATTGCAGTCAAGTGATCCATCAAAGAAGGAATCAGGGCATGCCACCTGTTCCACAAGTGGTAATTTTAAAACACATTGCATCACAGTGAGTTAAGAACCACACCACAGTGCATAGAGTGTAAAATTGGTCTCCAAAGCTCTGTACTCAGTTGCTGCTTTTGTTACAGATTTTCTGCTCAACCTTTAGCAGAAGTTGCTTTGTGCTTCTTAGTTCCTCATACACAAAAAGGAGCTACTATTTCTTCCCTCTGTAGCAGTGATGCTTTACAATTCTACACCCCAGAAGCTGTGATGTCGTTATTACAGAAACGAGGCTCAAAAGAAGTACCTAAAATAGGCTACATCTCCACAGTTTTGCAGGGAGATATGAGCTCACTCTGCCCACACTTGGAGATGACTGGCCACAAACCCACTCTAATCCAGTTTAGCTCTGGTTAGCACTTACGTAAACTACATGACTTCCAGTTTAGAGCAACCTCACATCTGCCTACAAAAAACATGTCAACATACACATACAATGATGGTGTTTCTGTAAACTACCTCTTAAAGAAAAGGAGCCCCATAAACATCACCACTTTTGCCAAGCTCCACAGACAGTGGTTCCCCGTCTTTCCCAAAAGGGTGTCACTCGGTAGTGGCACATTACCTGGCAGTGTTACATTATATAACTGGCTGTAAAAGCTCCTTATCATCTCCTCTCTAACAAATAATTGTGTTATTGTGTAAAGGTCTCCAACAGGCAATTCAGGAAGGTTCCTCTGCTGTCTGCTTGCAGATCTGTAAAGCATCCAATCATTACAGGACGTGAGCATAGAATAAAAAATGTATGTAGTATCACTTCATAGCGTAGCATCAACTTAAGTCTAAAAAGGATTTTGATGAAAAAAAGTATTGCATATCTCCAACAACTAATTTAAATATATTACTACATCTACCACTAAAATTACACTTGAAAACACCAAAAACATCTAATTCACTGTGCAGATGAAAGAAATACCTAAATATGCATTTATTCCTTCATTTAAAAGGCAGGGTGCTAGCATTCCAGATCTGATAAGCTTTGTGTGCATACTTTTGAGCAGATAAGAACCACAAGACATACACCACGCTGCTTGGAAGGCTGAAGGGAGAGGAGGAGCTCCAGTTATAACTCATCGGCTGCAGACAGCAAAAGCCTCCTCTGTTGCCCGGGGAAAGGTGGTAAATGCTGCTGGCTCCTTGCTCCCACATCAAGGGACTCAAATTTCCCTGGAGTTCCTGCACCAGCCCACTGTCACTCACATGGTGTGCTGGGACACAAAAAACACCTCTGAACTTCTGGTGAGCTACACGGCATTTTCACAGCCACAGGCTCGGGCGTTCCTGATCAAAACGACTGAATTAAAGAAAACAGAGAAAGCTTTCACAACAGGGCTGTTTCTGTAGCATTTACATGTGCAGATCCGTGTGCTGAAGGCACTACAAGGTAAATTAAGCCCTGAATGAAAATTTACAGCATTACAAGCCCCAAGAAGTATGGCCGGGATTTCAAACACAAGAAACCCTTGCAGTACTGTGCTGTTGGAAGGATGTAGCAAGTACAGAGAGAGCTTTACAGCTAATCCAAACTGCGCTCCAGAGTTACTCTCTACACCTGGAGAAGCTGTGGGGGCTGCAGAGGATGTGGCTTGGAAGTGACATCCAGGGTCACTCTGCAGAGACTCACTTTTGTCAGGCCCCTGTGGAAATCAACCACACAAAGACCGAAAGGGCGGCGTTGGCATTGACCTGCATTATAATACTTGGCCATTTTTTTTCTCTTCTCTCTCTCTGGGTCTCAACTATACTCTCACCATGTGGAATGATAGCTTTTTAATCTCTTCCTATGGGTGTACTTGCAACTATAGCAGAGTCTCCTGGCATGACTGTAATACAGTCTCATAAGGGTTCTCCACATGCAACTTTAACACAAAATAATAACATTTTTGTTCATTATATAATACTATCTTTATGCAACAATACACATACCAGGAGCTGTTAGCTTACCACTTGGATGTAATTTTTCTTGCCAAATTGTACTAAAATTAACAATACTTTCAGTCGTTTTTGGCTCCCTTTATCTTTTGAATACATAATGTGTCAGGTTCCCTTGCCTTTCATATGCAGACCAATGTTTAAAATAATTTTGCTGAAGAATTGTCTTACTGTGTTTAAAAGAGGGTATATTCTTTCAGCTCAGTCATATGACTGAAAACAACAGTATAAAAAATATAAAATATTATTCGAACTGGAATTCACCATGCAGTTAAGTCTCTTTAATGAACTTCTTGAGGTCTGGATTGGACCAAACTGAAATTCTCTTACACGACAGAATGGAATTGCATTGATTTTTTATTCAAATCAACTATCTATATCTATGGGTGCCTATTTATCCTCAATTTTTTAATATCTATTACCTATATATATTTTTATATTTAGATATAAGTGATGACCTGCTCTGAGCAAAAAAAAAAGGTCTTTCTGGAAAGAAAAATGAAAACAAATTACATGTCTGTAATTTCCTGGCCTGACAAAGCATCAAGAATTATGTAGAGTTGAGAACACTTAGATAACTTGGGAGGCTTTGAGTCACTGAACATCCCTCAGTGCCTGATGCTGTCACACTCAGGCCACAGAAAGGGTTTAGGATACATCTTCATCAGGTTCTTTCACTGCACTTTGACTTAAACACCTACTCAACTGTACTTGTGCTACATTTACCAGATGCAAACTCCTTGGTACATTTTTTTTTATAGTGTAACACCTACATATGCATAGACAAGGCTTGGAATAGTAACAGAAAGCTAAAGCCCTTGAGCAAAGATATATTATATATATCTATATATATGGGGGGCAGGGGGAGTGGTAATTCTGAAAGCCCAGTTTTACCATTCTACCACTATTTCCAAGAGTTAAAAATGGTAAGACAGCTGAAATGTTTAGCTGATATTTTAGAGATATCAACAATGATACTAGTGCATGGTAACACATCACCATATTTAAAATTCCAGCATAATTATCCCATATAGCATGTGGATTTGATGGTTCCCTGACAACTGGAGATTCAACCTGACACAACTGCAATGCACTTAAACAACAAAAAAACCATAGAGATTGATGGTTTTGATTAAATTCAAAAAAACAAGGAGGAGAAAAACAAAAAAGAATAGAAAAAGAGAAAAAGGGAAAAGGGGAAAAGAAGCTAAGTCAGCTGCACACAAACTAACAATTTTTCTGACCCATCTATTTTGTAATATTATAAGTGTGCCATTTGTTCCCATTGAAATTAGTATTAATCCAGACAAAATATTGGGATTCTGTATTGGAGAGTCCCATGTAACAGAAGCTAAGATTTTTCAAAGCTAGTTAAGTAGGACATAAAAATCAATTAGAAGGCCTTAAGAATGTCTGCCTTCAGGTCTACTTCCCTGGATTCCCTGAGGGACAAAACCTCCTTACTCCATATCTTGGAGTTTTCTTTCCCTGAAACCCTGAAACATAATAATTACAGCTAAAATCCTTTTTTTTTCCGTTAGTCGTGTACTAACATCCCCTCTCAGCTCCCATTTTTGTAATTCATTTATCCTGACACTATAATCAGAGAAAAGGAGGTCCAGGTGCTCTATTTTTCATTTCACTTTAGAAAAATAAGTCAGTAAAATTTCTTTCTTCCAAGACCCATTCAATTAGGATCCCACCTTACATGTGGATCCTCGGTGAGAACTGTTTCCAAGTACATGGCACAGAGTGCCCCAGAAAGGATATTGCTTTATATTCTGCCCAAAGGACCCCTCTATTTGTGATTATCTACAATTATCAGTCCTAAAGATAATTAACTCTCACCTGCTGGACAAATAAATCAGTCAAAAAAAAAAAAAATAAATAACCACATTATCTCATCAAGCCCTCAAAATAAAAACCTTTTGGCCTTCTTTCAGTGTCTCCTAAAGCATGGCTACTTCATTAGTTAAAAAAGGAAGAAAAAAATTGTGTTAATTAAGGAAAGAGTGCACCTTGAAACAGAAATTTGCCTTCAATGGCAAAGCTATCAGTTTGATAAGGTTTTACCCTTTGGAGACTTTATCAAGTGTAGCCCTAGTTTTTTTGGATTTTTCACCTATGACATCTCTGTCAAAATCTGAACTGAGATTTTGACAAATACTTGTTGCCTATCATCTAAAGGTTTGGACCTCCTATTTTTTCTGTGACATTCGCCTCTGCCAGATATTTTGAAACCAGAACTGAAATATGTTCATCAAAGACAGAAATTCTTTCAGGCAATACTGCCCATCAAAAAAATGATATGATGACCCTTTACTCCAATTTATGTTAAGCACAGTCCTGGGTACTAAAGTCAAGCAGGTTAAAATGCTAAAGCACTACTTTGTATCAGCCAAAAAAAATCAGTTTTATGTTCATAGCCTGGTTTTTATACTGGTTGTAGGAATCACATATCAGTAAACTCAGAGTCAGTTACCCTACACTTTAGGACAGAATGTCCCAAGCTACAAATTTAAAGGCGAGTTTGGGGGAAGTGTTCAGTTTCTCATGTGCTGAAAATTATTTAGATAGTCACAGCCTCTTTAGACAGTCATATAAAACCATATCTCCAGGCACTTACCAGCATTGCTTGACATCTATGAGCCCCAGGCTATCTGCACCTGCCCTCAGCAAGGTACTGACAGGCTGCAATGAAAAGCTGATGGCTAGAGGGGTGGTTACTAGGCGCTTTGCATGCAATATTTCAAAAATGTAAGTGGAATACTGATCTTACTAAAGAAAAAAAAATTTTTTAAATCACACTCAAGAAGTTGGCAAACCTAAAAGTTTCACCAAATTAACTCATCAGCCTGACGTCTCTTTACAAGATCTTATCACTGCTTTAACTGAACAAAAGAAAGGAAGGAAGAAAAGAAAAATATGCAGAGAATAACTTCTATTTCTCTAAAAAGAAAGTTCTATAGGAAGTACTTCAAATGTGTTTCTGTCTTGTGCTAAATGAAGCAGGTCCTGCTGTGGAATTTTAGGGTGGTGTTTTACCCGTTTTCTTTTTAATGAACACCAGAGTGAACATCACAGCAACATCCATCAGAAATCATTAGAGCACAAGTTATAACTATTCCCTGGTACCCATAAAATATGTAGGTTTTCTTCTTTTTTATTTTTTATTATTATTGCAAAATTTTCCAATTCCTCTATTTTACTTTAACTCAACACACTTTGCTTCTTTGAGCTAGAAATTTCCCTTTTTCCAGGTGACCCTGCCCTCTTTTTCTGGCATATGAACCCTTTGGAATGCAGTGCAAAGTTAACTACTTATGTATAAGTAAACTTATAAGAAGAATTTCTGGGAAATTAAGAAAAGAGAAAATGTTGATATTCCACTTTCAAAAACCAAGATCATGTTCTTAGAAAATCTCTCTGACTTTTCTTATTCTTCCTTATTCTCCCTTTCCTTCATTTAAGAAACTGTGAAATGTTAGTTATAGTTCCAATGGTAACATTTATACTTTCAATTATTTTATTGCAAACTACTCCTTGATTCCAAATAACTTAATCCACTTTCTTTGCAACTAAGGGTGTCAGGGTGGTGCTGCAGGTCACGGTTCTTTCCAAAATCCCATTGTTCTCATTGCTGTGTAAATTGTCACAGAGAGACTGAAAAGTCTACAGTTCTCAGAGGACAGGAATTTTCAAAATATCAGCAGACAGAGTATTCAGTGTGGATAAATATGGTCCTTCAAAGAAATATAGCAAACCCTAGGGATTCCTCTGAATCCACAGGAAAGCATGGCTATTTTGGGGACACAGGGTTAAAACGTTCCTGTACTTGTTTTATCACAGAACAATGAATAGTTTAATGGATCTAGGATTTTGCCCTTTGTTCTGTCATCCCAAAGATGTAACGAACCTTTCAGATATTTCCAGAACTTGACTGAATTATAATAACCTGACAATTCACTGCAAAGTCAGAAATTACTATTGTTAATCACCACAAGAATATATTTTGCACCTATACAACACTTCCTAAAGTAATTTTAAATTACCTTACAAGAAGACAAATATTTGAAAATACTAGAGTTGGATGACATTTTCCTCTGCACAGAGTGCCAACATAAAGTTTTTGGAACTTTCAAGCCATAATTTGAAGATCTAGGAACACACATTTCAAATACCGGTGCCCTATACTGGGTGAAATAAGAAGTCACCTCCTTGAAAATCAGAGAATAAGATTCTACTTAATGAGATCAGAAAGAGCAGAATCCCAGTCTAAGCCATGTAGAGTGCCACAAAACTCAGTAAAAATACTATTAAAACATTTTTAAACTTTTAACTTTAAAAAAATTACATTACTCTCATAAGTCAGATGAATCCTCTGTGTAGGCATGCTGACTTGGATTCTGAGATGAACTCATCACAAGTTGCTTAAGTGCATGTACAAAAATTAACAGATAATTATATAAAAAAATTTGCAAGATGGCTCAATGCCAACAAGAGTCTCCCATCAATCACATATTATACTTTTCTTGATATCTCTCCCTATGCAGAGAAGCAGCTGTGCTGTGTAGCAAGTCCCAACAATTTTTAAAACCTGACTCCTGGAGACAAAATAAGATGGTCTGAAAACAAAACCAGTTAGACCCTTCTGGTTTTACTTGTTCTTATGTGGCAACACAAGTTGCAGGATTCTCACATTTTAGTGAACTCAAATTTCACACCATTTCAAAGATCCAGTCCAATCCTACAGAAGCCAAAGTACTTGCATGGTGTGAGTGATGGCTGTATTTGGCCTCATTAGCTCAAATATGCCTCATCCAAGATGTATTTCAACAAGCCAACCCTGCAATCACGCGGCAGTCAATGGTGATGCTTTTCATTATTTCAGTGACAATAACAACCAGAGTTTCAGGCAAGGGTAATAGTATTCCTGTGTAAAAACTGGAAGCAAATACTACCATCACTAGGATTTAGCAAACATGTAGAAATGCAAAAAGAAAAAAAAGTCACACGCAGAACTTTTCATTCAAATACATACAAAGCCCTCTGTGATTACAGCACACAAATTACTGCTATGCTGTTACCAGCCTTGACTGGAAGGTATTAAAATTAAAAGCCAAATTTTAACACTGCAGAAACAAATCAATCAACACTTTCAGCTTGAATGGACTCACTTTATGAAATCAAGCAACATTGCAGGAGTTAAAAAGTGTGCTATGTGATCTGCTATTTAATCTTTTCATTTCTTTGCTCTAAATGTGGCCTGTCCAAATTCCTCCAATAGGAAAATTTTCTAAAAGAACAGACCACTTTTGAGCCATTTCAGTCTAGATGTGGAAAATAAACAACACTGCTATACACCTGAACCCAAAATGTAGGATATATTCATACTGTGGGAGAGTTACACATTAGCAGCACACTATGAAAACTGGGCATGCTGGGAAAATATCAAGCTATTTGAACAAAAACAGTATTATTCATAACGTAGTTTTTCCACTTTGGAAACATAACTTGGCACACTCTCTATTAGGCCCAAGTATTCTGAGCTTCAGATACTCCTACAGAGCAGCAAAGTGGGTTTTATTCAGCTACATGCAAAGAAATATAGTTATTTCTTTTCTGTGTCTGAAAATAACTTGTCCACTCCAATAGAAAGTCTGCTGCTAGAGAGGTTGATAATTAAGCTTTTGGAGTTTGCCATCCATTAAAACTTGATGATCCCACCCAAAGCGCTTCATCATCAGAACCATCTGGTGCTCTTTCTGCACAATTACCAAAATACAGAACATATTTTGACTTGGCACTTGCATTTGGTAGACACTTTAGTCATTTTATAAGCAACAAGGCAGCATCTTGCCAAAGCACGGCCTCAAAAGGAAATTTCAACACACCAGAATCTGACTTCTATCCCAGGAAGTTCTACCAGGGTAGAAAGAAGGAATGTCTTCGCCTTCGGTAATGTGCTCACCTTCACATACAAGATACCTCTTACCAAATTCATTTCTCTGTGTTACCTCTATATGTTGATTATTCAAAGCATTATCTAGCATATTAGGGGTAAAGTGAAGAGCCTCAATTCTGAAAATCATTTTCTTTGAAGAAGCCTGCCTCTGAAATCAAGCTAATGATCCGCCAGAAATCAAATTATTAGCAGTAAAAGGAACCAAAGGCATTTCACAATGCTACTCTGAAGATGAATATGGAGAATATTTCACCTTGGACTCTCCCACCACATTTTTTTTCAGTGTCTGCACATAGTGCAATAGTGTGAGCACAGCCCCAAATGTAGGAAAGCCTGAAAAACAATGGGAGAAGTAGGGAATATGGACTAATCTTGAATGATACTTGACTTCTTTTTTGGCTCTTAGTTTCCAAGATTTTCTACAAAAAAGAAAACATGATGAGAACATGGAACATACTTCCAAAAGCATTAATAGGAGTCATTTCCAGATTGCCTTTAATTCACTTGTTTTAGTCATCTCTGCCAGAAAAATTTGTATCAGAAGTTGAAAATTCCTATGCAGTAAGGATGTTATTCTCAGCTTTCTCAGGACAGTATCAAGAACAGGAAAAAACAAAAATAAGAGAACTCAGTTGAAGTGATTTCTCAAATCAAGACATTTGAGTTACTTTTAGGAATTCTGAGGATAGGTCTACATTTAATGTCCCTCACCTATAAGCACCCCGTAAGCAAGGACACAAAATGATGCAAACATTTTGGAACATATACTCTAAGGAATTTACTTTATATATTATCCCTGGTGGAAATAATGTTTCTCACAAAGGCTTCTGTTTATTGAACATACAAATTATTAACCTGGTTGGCATCAAAATGGGCCAACTGCTCCCCAATTAGTGAAAATATATGAAAAAAAGAAACAAGCAAAAAAATTTTTTTAAATAGTGAAGCATAGAAATACATTCCAAATGACAACTGCAAGTTCCAGAGCAAATAAATAATTGTTGCACTGTATACAGCATGGAAGCCACAAAAATATATAGACCAAAAAACACAGGTTTTCAAACCCAATGGTCATACCAGAACATGGATTTGCCCCCATCAAAATTTTCATATATATAAAATGGATCACTAAAACATTAGAAATAACAGACAAAAGATGGATAATTGACAGGTAAAATAATAAAAGATCGAATAATTGTACACACAGACAACTGAACAAAAATTTATGAAAAAGTTAGTAAGAAAGTTACATAAGAAATTTGGATGGAAATTAAAGAAGCTATTATTGCAAGTAACATAGAGGGGATAGTCCCTCAACAAACAACATTCTGAAGAAACAAGTTTCATGAAATTATAATAGCAAAGTGCAACAAAGGGATGTATAAAATATGTAATCACATAAAAATATTTCTGCACAAGAGTATAAGGCATGGAACTAACGAAAGTGAGAAATTAGAAACAGTCAATTTGGTGAAGAGATCTATGGGTGCACATGGCAATCTGAGGCATCACAATCACATTCATCCCTATTAGACAAGCCATCAGACAGGCAAATGTAATATATGAGCAAGTAAATAAACATTTGACTACATAGAGTGTCATCTTCATTGGGTGACAATCCAAAGAGTCTGTATCTCCTTGTTGGCAAAAACAAACTGCACATTACATCCTTATTTTTATAGGGGATCTCGGAGCAGATTTCCTAACATCAGAGATTTAAAAAAACAAATACAGCTTACTTATTCTCACAGCTTTTTCTCTTTTAATTTTATCACAGCCAACAGTATTGTAAAAAGTAGCAAATTGCCATCAAGTCATAGGCCCTTATTTTTTGAGTGCCAGCATGATTTCTTAAGTCTCTACCAACAAGTGAAAAGATCAAAAGTATTTACTTTCAGGAAGACTAATCAGATTACTGTCACCTTACAAAAGCATTACAGGGCGTCCTTGTTATTTCAACTATTTCATCACAGTGACATGTAACAACCACAATGTGTTGATAAAGCGCCAAACCCAAAGGGATAAATCAAAATGCATAAGAATTAAGACAGAAATAATTCAACTTATACCTTAGAATCTTGAGCAACCTCTACACCACCAGAAAAGCTTTGGAGGGGAAAGATGTTGGTGCTTTCAGGCCAGTGGAATTAATATTTTGGTTTAAATTTCACAGCATCTCAAAAAGGCCAAACCCAATGGATCAGATTCACTAATGTGTTATTTCAGTTTTATTACTTCTCAGAAACAGTGGAGCCTCATTTGCTTTGATACACAGTAATTAGATATAAAGTCTACATTAAAAAAGAGACAACCTAATATCTCCATCTCATTTTAAATATATATATATATATATATATATATATGTGATAGGTCCTTACTTTACTTATTCTAATAAAACTAGGAGTTTACCATTCATAAAAGTGACATGTTCTGGCATATTTTTTGATGCAAATTCTGTACAAGCAGTGACATGAGATAGTAGTAGACCTAATTCCATTGAACATATCAAGACTGAGTTGCCAGCTTTGAAAAATGGACATTTTTTGCTAAGCAGATGAGCTCATCATGAGCCCAGTGCATGGTTTTTCCTACAATTATGTTCTAATGCAACTGAGAAGCTGGAAGATATAAACAGAGCAAGATATTTCATCTGGCCCTATTCTTGCCTACCCAAATAGGAACAAGAGCAGCAGAGATTTCCCAAGTCCTTCCCATGCACAAATATATTCATTTCTATATGTTTTGGCCTTCAAAACTGTGAATCAGAAACCGGGATCAGACCAGAAATAACTGCAGTCTGCTTTTCACAGAAACACAGTTTTCTTGTTATGCCTTGCTATAGTTATCTATCTTGTAATATCTTATTCTTGTCACATCCTAAAAATCTGCATCACTTTTTTTTTCGCTTCAGGATGAATTCTGCCTTCATCTGCAAACCAGGAGTCCCCACAGAAGCCACAGTGGTTGCACACCGATGTACCAGGAAAAACAGAACTTGCACTTCCAGTTAATCGTCTCCTATGTATTAACACATTTTTATAGTAATACAATACACACAGTTTATGTTGTGATTTAAGAATTAAAAACTAATCACATGTAAAATTGGGCCATTCAAGAAATAACTGCCAAGTAAGTTGGAATTAGAGCTGTATATGAACCATTCGATGCTTGCACTTGCACCAGTGAACTGGAAAAGATCAGTAAGCCAGCAAGGCTTAGGTAGAGAAGCTGACACTCCAGCAGCCTCCACAATCCCCTCTCCTTTAAACAATTAAAACAATCCTTCCATTTAATGGCAAGGAACAGGGAAGGAGCATAGAGGAAATAAGGAATGAAGGGTAAGGAAATAAATCCTTAACAGTATAACCTGCAATGATTTTTTTTTTCAGTCAGGTCAAAAATTATTCCATCTTGTTTAATTCTGAAAGCATTTTAAGTTCCTCCTTGTCTAATAATTAATTATAATACAAAATTGTGTGGGGCAAAATAATACCTTTTCTAGATCAAAAAAAAAAAAAAAAGCAGAAGTCTGCCAGCAAAAAATATATTTATCCAATTCTAATATGTGTTTCTCAACTTCCTGTGTACTTATTAGCAAGCACTTTCATCACTGTCTGGCTGAAAAACGTCTGTATTGAACAAACAATGCTATTTTTCACTGAGCTCAGTGGTGATATTTTCCTGGAATTTAGAACTGTGAGTCAGTCACATGACAAATTAATTTAAAATATCATCAATTGATCCATATATGATCAGGTTACAGCCAGGCATATTAGTCTTAGCAAATTATTGTGTTGCTCATCCTCTGGCATCAGCAGTCTTTACTTTATTTTTCTAGCTACTTGGCTGTCAGTTGGAATGAAATTTTCATTGGTTCTTTTGATGAACAGCAGATATAAAAGCTGAGCTATATCATCTATGACAGGCCAACTGCTTTTGGGGCTATTATTTTAGTTAACAGACAGTATAACTTCAAATTATAAAACATGTTTATATACATATATTTACATTCACAGCTAGCCAGATGCACACAGAATACTCCTGAATTGAGAGATATTCAAGAAAAATGAGAACATTACTGTTTACCTTTCTTCAACATTTAAAATCCTACAGGATCTATAAACTTGGGGGGGAGGAAGGTGTCTTTAAAGGGGGATTGTCTCCTTCTTTTTTTTCCCCCCTCCTTTTTATTTGCAGAAATCCTGCCATACCAATATGTTTTTAGCCATTCTACTGCATTCGAAATTCCCCTTTGGCTTTGAGATACTGTTTCTAATACAGAACAAATATGACCAGATGAACAGAAGTCTCTTCCTGTGAAACAGTAGAAGACAATGTAGAGAAACAGGGACATAGGGAATCCTGAATATGCAAAAGGAAAAGATAGCCAAGTCTTTCAAGGAAGAGAAAGCTGAAATCAAATTATACATAACTTAACCAAACTGCAGCAGCTATTTAAGGGTACTTAAAATGAATCTGTTCTTAAAGTAGTTACTAATTTTGTAAGACTCCATCTTGAGATGACCCTGATTTTTCTAAAGATGATGCCAAAAAATGGTTCAACAGAGTCTCAAGTTCAACTCTAAAAACAAAAGCACACACAGCTGCTTTTGCATTGAAAATGTTGACATTCCATATCTTGCGAGCTACTGGAAATATATTGAACAAATTCCTTGAACTTGTAAGCCAGGTAATAGGTATAAGGAACAGTCAACCATTATCAAATGAATTCAAGTAATTTTAACACAGCTTTAAAGAGAGAAAGTGTAACCTCTTACAAAGGGAGAAAAAAACCCACATATAACTGACACTGAAAAGCTGGGTTGTGTAATAAGCCTAAGAAATAACAACGTATAGTAGCATATTTGGCCTGCTTTAGGCCCACAGCAAAAGTTTTCACCTCTGAAAAATGAATGGAAATTCACAAATTCAGGCACAGATAAAATCTACTCTATATATGCTTTCACAGATGCAGAAATATGGAATACAGTATCTAAATATCTGTTTAATTATGGAGGAGAGAGCAAAGGGTACTTAACAAATCAGAGATCGAAATCTTATTGAAAGACCCTGTTCTTAGTGGAAATCTGGACTAGCCAGATGCTGCTGCATAAATGGATTAGCTGTTTGTGTATGCTACACGTTGGGGATGGTCTGGCAGAGTATCAGGGCTGGTAGGGCCACAGACCTGATGAGAGGCCACCGCTGAGGACCTGCAGCTTTGGTAGCTAGCAAAGCTTCTGTATAGGCTGCAAGAGACAGAGACACACCACAGTCCATCCTCTGGTTCTGTTCTTGCCAGGAATGCCACAGAACTTCATTTATGCAGTTCCTGGCAAGCCTACTATTATTTGCAAAACAAATCTGTCCCAGCGTTGCTGCTGGGAAGAGTCGGAATTATGCGCAGGTGAAGAATTTGACTTTCCATCCTAAAATGCATTCGACTATGACTCGTGCCAGTGAGGTGCCTGAACAAATTACTCACCAAACCAAGCTTAGAGAGCAAGTCAGTCACCTCACCCCTATAAAAACAGATGAGTGGTACCCACACATGTGGAAGATGCATCAGAACTCTAACCTAATACTTTCACAAGGCACCTCTGGTTTTGTCTGGCGTTACCTAAAGCTGTTCCACAACTGTCTTTTAATGCCTAATTTGAAAGACATCTGAAACATCCTTAATTTACACAGCACATCATGACTACTCAATTAAGCAGGAAAAAAAGTATTTTCACAATAAAAGACCAGTGATATCAAGCCAGGTGATGTCTCAAATCAAAACACTGATCCTCACTCTTTCAGTGCCAATAAAATGAAAGATAAAATTGCTGATAGCAGTCAAACACAGAAGTGCTTTATTTTCAGACTTAAAGTATGCAAGACTTCTCTACCATAAAAACTGCAAGTAGAACACTTGTGAATTATGAAGGTCCTTCCTTTTTAAACAAATTTAGAAAATGTAATCATCCTTCACAGGTGAGATATTCTGTTTATTCTATGGAGAATCATTTCAGTCTAAATTAAACTCTTCAAATGGTTTTGATGATTGCTGCAATAAGGACACAACAGGGAAAAGATCTGGGAAGAGAATAACACGTGTTAGATGAATGGCTGACAGAAATATTTCTGGTATATGAAAACCACTGGTGTTTTTTTAACCAAATAACAGTATTATTTTTTCAAAGCACAAAAAGTAATCCTGTTTATCTGTCCTAAATAAAAATGCCAATTTGCACTCTCCTCTTCAATTTTCTTCAAATTGTAGTGAGCATATCAAAGAAAAATTAAATATACAGGTCTTTTCAGCATTCAAAAAATCCCACCAGTGATACAAAGACACCTTCCAGATACCAGTCTCAGAAAACCCTGGCCATTCACCGTGTAAAAATGAGGCCTTTTTGGTTGTTTTGACCTTAAGTAACCAGACATAGGGCAGACCAAAAATGACTTGTTTGTTAACAATCTAAGACATAAGTCCTGCTACAGACTGCTTAGAATTTATGCAATTCAGAATCTAAATTAGATTTTGATAAGACAAGTAGTGACAAAAAGCAAAGAAAGATGTTAAAAACACAATATACGGCATTCTCTGTTTATTCTGACCCTAACCTCAAACCTCACAGACAGAGGAAACATAACCAAGTAGATACTGAAAAACACTTGTGGAAAGAATTGTTTCATATACTCCTCTCTTCCAGGCTGTCTCTACACTCATACATGTTTAACAGTATGATTAAGAACAGTACTGCCAGCAGACATGGAAAATTCTAATACGAAGTCACAAAACTACACCATTACTGAAACACAGGTGAAAGACATCCTACTACATATTTGAGGGCTTTTTTGTAGTATATGACATGCTTGCCAGTTCATGACTTTAATTATCTCAACACCAAATGTTTTTATAAGAGAAATCTCAAAAGAATAACCAGGAATACTGAAATCCAGGTAATTTAAAAGCTTATCTTAAAAGATACCCTATAATCTTAATCATTATTTTTAATAATGATAAGATTATAAGATTATAACTTAATCATCCTGCTGCTAACACTTATTTCCAAGAAATACCCAGTGATCCTTTACATATTGCTCAAGATGAACTGTAGTAAAGCTCTGTTTGTCAAGTGTCTACTGCAAGAATCATTTGTCTTCCTTAAGGACATTTGCCTTCTGTAGCAATGTACCTCCTGGAGGCTTCTTGTACACACCAAGCAGTCAACAAATGGACTGAAGAAGAAGGAGAAGGCCAAGAGAGGCTCATTTCACCTCCATGGAGGATGTTTCCATGGCGACTCTTTACAAAAGCCAATGCAGCTCCAGGCTGCACCATTTGAACTTTTAGCCTCCTCTGAAATGAAGAAGTCTCACTGAAACCAAACCGTTCCTGCTATTGGAGTTGCAACAGGCACACTGAGAGATCAGATCCACACACACACAGTTTCTGCACGGCCATGCTCAATCTGCTGCTGATCCCAAGGACTTTGCCAGGTTTATGGACAAGATTTGAGGTTTAATACACAGTGTCATCTTCATTGCAGTAGGATAATGGGGAATGCAGGACATGAGCCTGCTGGCAGATTCAGAGCAGAAGAGCTGAGCTGCAGCTTAAGCTTTTAGACCCTTAAGAGAAGGAACTGAGGAAAAGGACCTGGGATGTTGCTCTTACAAGTGGGTCACTTTGAGATATGGAGATTTTGGAAGATAAGGAGTCCAACCTACATAAGGGTCACAGGTCTAAAGTTACCATTGTACATAATTAGGCAATAAGCAGCTTATTACGTGCCTTCATAATCAAGGGCTTGTTCCAAAGCCTGTTTAAGTCAATAGGAATCTTTCTATTGACTTCAAAGAGGCTTTTGATCAAGCCCTGCCTACTTAGTAGGATACCTCTCTCCCTATGTCACAACTTAGCAGTTGCCATCAGGGAGAACTCAAACTGACAGGCTCATGGTGCAACACAGAGGTGCTGCTGAGAGGACACTTTCATTTAAAGACATTTGAGCCCATTTTGTAACTTCATCCAACTGCTGATCTTCAGTACCTGGGACATTTACAGGGTAAGAACAGAAAAAATCATTGGCTTGAGGGAAGGGGTAGCACTGAGAGACCTCCTGTGTTCACTGGGTCTAATTTTTCTTGATGTACAGCCACAAGAATATTGCCACAGAATGTACAGCCACAGAGACTATTGCCACAGAATGTAAACACACATCTCTCAATCCAAACAAAAGGAATGGAGGAATCACCAAGTTCCCTCTAATACACATAATACATTATTTATATCCTTCCCTGACCATTAGGCAGTATCACATAATAATCATTTATACAGTTCCATATTTCTACATACATATTAATTCTGAAAATGCATACTGCGTGGCCACACTGTAACTTGTCAGTGACATACATTGTGGAAATCCCCCTTATTTCATGGATCATTGATCCAATGTGTAAATCCTTCTTAGCTTGCAAGCCATTGACCAGATAAACCATAAGGGCTCCAAAGGGAAAGAGCCTTTCTGGTCTGTCGAGCAAATTCAGCAGTAGCACAAGTACTTCAAACCCCACATGTGAAAACCCCTTTGAAATTAGGGTCCTGATCCTGCACACCCTTATCCCATAACCTAGAAGTCATCCCAATGAGACTCTGATACATTTGTCATGCACCCCTAGAAAAAGAACACTGTGCTACACCTTTAATGTTTGTATCCAGAATCGAGAACCAAATACAATCAGAAAAAAAATTTCTAGAATAACTCAGCCTTTTAAGGTTTTCCACTCCAAATAAATAAATACTACATACTACATGAAACAGGAAAAAAATGTCATTTTTTTAAATTCAAAAAGTGGGAAAACATGCATCTGTATATACTGACTTTTTAAAATTTATATACTCTCCTAACTTTCAAAAGAGCTAATTGGACTTTCTCACCATCTTTGATACTATTAAAAATCACAGATTTTAAGCCAATTCTGCAGATTTACAGCTATAATTCAGCAGCTGAATGCCTTTGAAAATATATCTGCTAGTAACACAGACAATGCTCTTACAATAATATTTTCCCTTTTAAGCATTTTGTTAGATAACCTATATTTTCCTTAATTTCAGTTCTGAGGCAAATGCAAATTCAAAGCAGAGAAATACAAATGTTGTTTTCTGTGGTGCTGGCACACTGCTATTTTCCAGATCGCCCTAACATGAGGTAACTATTATCGATTATGAAAGCACAACAGGTGGGTCACATGAAAGGTCACATTAGTTTTGTTCACAGGGCCAAACAGAAGGTTTTCATTATCCTTAATAAAAACAGAAGCAAGTAATAAAATATATCATTGCAATAACATATCTCTCCATTCATATGCAATAACCTCATACACTGGGTCCTACCATTTCAAAATACTGTTGTTGGCTCCAGCAGCATGATTATTTTTGCGGTTGCTACTCAGAAAAATAATATTATAAATCATAGTTTGACTTGCAAATTTCCACACTGTTCTTTTGAACTGCTTTTTGAAATGTTTTTCTGGACAAAACTCCTCAAAGCATGAGCTTGCTTAGAAATATTAAGTAGCCTAAACAGTCAATAAGGCAGCAAAGATTTTTAGTAATTCCTGTCATTAGTGTAATAGCAAATCATGGCTCCTAGAGGTAGTCAGGCACCTTGTTTAAACCCTGATGGTAAGTTATGGTAGACTCATAACTCAGACATGGTGTAAAAAAGTCAGAACATATTAGATCCTTTCACAACAGTCTTCAGGACAAATGGATTTAACAGCTCTGTTCTGCTTGTGACACACATTGATGTACAAAAACACATCAGTGCACCAGCATGGACAGCAAAGGTTTACAGCTCAAAATCAATGTAACATATTGCTGCACCTACTGAAAGCATATTTTATTTTTGTCACTTAGGTATCTCATATGGATATCATCCATCTTAAATATATTTTGGTTCAAATTCTAGAAGGCCTGTGTTTAAAACAACAGCAGTTAGTCACATTTAGCATCTATATCAGAGAAAATGGTTTATGTTTTCTGTTTATATATTTTTTTTTATTTAAATTTTACTTTTATGTCTTTCTAAATGATGACTAAATATTTCTAGGCTGAACAATAATCAGTACACTGGCTTTTCTCTCCTGCTTTTTTCTAATTAGACTATTCTCCGATGCCCTCTTTTGCTGCTGTGCATCCCCACCTCATGACAAATATACCTGGATATTACGTAGAATTGAAACAAAAAAAAAAAAAAACGAAACACTTGTATTTGCCTAAAACATTATTTCCCAAAATAAAATAGGATATAGGCATCAATATTAACAGTCCAGTGCCTCCCTGCTGATAATGCAGCAACAAAGAGATGTCCTGCTCCTGAAAGCAGCAACTTGTTATCAGAGAGCAACACGTGTTATCGGAAACAGCAAATGTATGGAACAATGTATGGATATCTGCACACACAAAATACCCCTGGGAGAATGACTTTAGAGTCCGGTTCCAAAAAAGCTTATCAGTCTGTCACCCAACTGTACAAAGCTCATCCTGGGGCATGTTGTGTCTGCAGAGTGCCCAGCATTCCAGCAGCACAGGGCCTCCCTCCCCGCAGCCCCCAGTCCTACCAGTTGGAGAACAATGCCTTTCTTTTCAGAGCCACACCTGCTGCCACTTCTGACCAACTATTCCGTCACGTGCTTCCTTAAGAGGTTTTCAAAATCTTTCTCACGATTCGAAAATACGGAGTCGCAACTTCACGCTATTTCATGCCTTTCCTCCTCCCCCCTCACAGCTTGATGTGCTAATATTAAAAATCCTAGAACATAAATCAGTAAGTATATTTCCATGTCGGGTGAGGCAAGGGTGCAGAGCATCTCAAGCATTTTAGGTCAGGGGAAAAAAGTCTCCTCAGTTACAGTCTATCTGATACAGACACACGCTGTGTGGTATTCTCCAGTGTACAGGCTATGCCAAAATCTTTATCTTTTAAAAGTAGTGGTAGGTAAATAATTTAGAGGTGAAAAAAATGCATCTTGAAAGCATAGTTTGTCCAAACAGAATGTGTTTTATTATCTTTCTGCTCAAGCTGAAAATTCCAAGGAGTTATTGGAATTTTTCCAATTTATTTAGATAGCCAAATTTTTATTTAATTTTTTGCTTGCATTTCTGTGTACAGTGTACTGAAAGCAGTTTTCAAAAAGAAATATAATTCAAAATAAAACAAAAAAATTCCTCTGATTGTATCTCTGAATTTTAGAAAAAATTACTACTTTTTGACAAGTCATCTAAAGCCAAAACTGATAAAGTGGTAAAAAGACTTTCTGCCTCCCATATCCGAGAAAGTTGTGAAGCTAAAGGAACCTAATCTAAAATCTTCTATGTAGCTGACTTTACATAACAAAAGTTTACTGTAAAAAATAAATATTGGAGGAAATTTTTCCACGTCAATAACATGATTTATATAATTTACAAAAAGTCAATCATTTCTTGACAGTCTATTGAAAGATTTACAATATTTATAATTCAGTTATTCCTACATCTTTCATGGTATCTGCACACTAAATCGAAAATTTAGCTTAATCAGGGCTCATATCAAAGCATCATCTACATTATAGCTAAAATGGGGATTAATTTATAATCAGGGATTGTCCCACCTGCACATGGAGCATTCCTCTGGGAATCCATGAGTGACCAGCTTTGTTACAAGTGTACCGAGAATTAAAGATTCTGCTATGGTAAGACTGACACCCGTGGGAGACATATCTAAAACATAACCCGTGAAGCAGCTGAAACAGGAGAACCTAAAGCAAGATTCCTAATCCTAAATTCATATTGTAGCCACCAAGTCAAAGGTGGCCTGATTTTGGAGGCGCTTGGCAAACATCTCTGATTCCAGCAGCAGGCAACTTTCAGAAGACTGTCACACCTACACTTTGAAGTGTTGGAGTGAATCATAACTCTAACTTTAGACATTCCCACTCTGAAAACATTATCCCAGTGTCCATGGGATCATGCATTTGGTCAAAGGTTGGACTTGATCTTGCAGGTCTTTTCCAACTTTAGCGATTCTATGATTTCAGTAAGACTTTCCTAACCAGAATTTGCAGCATATGATTGTTCTCCCCCCCACCCACAAGACCATCCCTGATCAATACATATCATGGCAGTCTCATTTCTGCCAGCATTCCAACCTCCCCTAATTTCATACAGGAGTTTACACATCCCTGTATTTAGCATGTTTCTGGTCTGACACTAATTGACTTTTTTGGCTCAGCTTTGAATCAAACTATTGCCTAACAAAAAACCTAGCACTTCCTTCCTTCAGGATCAAGCAAACATGCATGCACCCATGCAGATATTTTTGATGTATATATACCCCTTTGTAGGGAGAAAGGCAAGCTCCCTCCAAAAATATATGAAAACAGATGACAGGCACCTGTTGCATTCAGTCCTTCTGTAGCATATAAGATACAGACTGAAGTGCTTCTGTATTGCTCGTATTTGTCTGCCCACATCACTCTGAAAGCTACAGGCATGAATGGTTAGTTTCAGAAATAAACATTATTTTTCACCTAACAAAGGGAACTGGCAGTTTAGACTAAAATTTCCAAAGGGTCATGAAAGTCTGGAAGAAAGCCAACACATTCCACACTCCAAAATTGAAAAGCCTGTCTAACAAATGTATCCTCCTCCCTCTCACTTAAGAGTTGTTCTTAGGTCTCCAATACATTTCTTCAAAAGCAGTGAAAGTGTATGCTAACACAACAACCTTGTCCAGCTGGAAAAGCCACCTACGAGACCAAATCAGCAGCTTAACCTTTTAATTTTACTTGTTTGATTAACATGTAGTGTCTATAACCTTGATAGCAGTCATATGCTATTAATTAATTCCTCTAATTCAGGTAGCATACCCATCGACTTGAGGAAATTTCAGACTTTGGTCAGTATAAGAAATTATACTACATCCTGTGGATGATGAAAAAAAGGAAGGAAAAACCTTTGTACCTACCGAATTGAGCTGTTGTGATTTCAAATCAGTTGTTCTGCACGTACGGATATAATGACAGGAAAAAAAGTAATTATAATTAGGTGTCTATTTTGATTTTTCTCTTCATAGTATCCGTACTGAATGTCATTTGATTTTAACAAACTCTAAAGTCATTTCAGGCAGACACTGTATATCCTTGCTGCTACCGGTCTACTTGGAGTCTCTAGTTTATTTCTACAAAATTTTCATATGCAAGCATTAAAACATTTAAACATTTTTATTACTTAAAAAAAGAATACTTAAACAGTAAGCTGATAATCTAGAAAGGCAAAACAAAACTGATCTGAGAAATGTATTAACAACTGTTTTCAAGGGATGAAAAGAGAGAAAAAAGAAAGAAAAAGAGGGATGGGGAAGAAAATAAAGACAGAAAACCAGAAATCGGTGGGGGGTAAGGTCAATTAACAGTCTGATTTTACAACTGGAGCTATATTACAATTGAGCCCGCAAAAAAGTGTTATTATTTGACTTTAATGGGACTTCATCATGTGCCTGAGACTGTAACTATGAGCAGGACATTCATTATGATTGAATTCTTCATTTGCAACAGATGTCTTCATTGGAATTAAATTTCTATGACCAAGATGCCAAATTTGCTACTCCTACTTGCCTAGAAATTTTCACTAGCATCAACTTCATTGGCAGCAGTAAAAATCTACTCTCACACTCTATCATTACCAAGAAACTGATAAATCAGATAAAATGATAAATCTTCTCAGGGAATATTCACACCACATCACTTCAGATATCTAGTGAAAATGCCTAAATGAGAAACTAAGGCTTTCCATACAACTACCAATGTTCCCAGAACCATAAAAGCAACATGAATAAGAGGCCTTTCTCTACTCTGCATAAAAGAGAAGTTAGATAAACTCTGCATACTACACAGAGAACATTTTCATTTGGAAGACAACAAAGCTTCTCCAGGAAAAAAATTATCTCAGGTTAAATGAATGGAATATTTATACAAAAACAAAATCCAACAAATGAACAGAATTCAGGAGGTGTCTAGGAATTACACTTCGAGAGAAGTTAGACTTGGCAGTTTCAGTAAGTTTTAAATGCAGATTTTCATCACAGGATGTTCTGATTAATACTGAAGATTCATCACTGGAGAAAAAAGTTAGGTAAAGGAAATTAATTCAATACTGATTAAACAGATTCTGATAATAAAACCATCAACGCAAGGAATGTTTTCCCAGAGATAGCAGTAAAAGTCTAAGACTGTGAATCATTTAATAATATACTAAATGTGATTAAAAAAAAATATATAGGGGTGGCAACAATGAAGAAATATTTATACTATTAGCTGTAGAGTGTTTTACTAGCTTCCATTTGCTATGGTACTATAAACAGGAAAAATATGTTTCTTTAACAATAGTATCGTAATAGTATCCAAGAAGTAACAAAGCAGTATTCTCTCTTATTGGACATACAAGCTACTTTTAATTTCATACGCATACAAAACGCCATCATTTTTAATCTGTACCAGACTTTCTGCTAGCTATGTCTAGAAATTAATCTAAAATTTCAGAGCTGGTAGCACTGAAGGGAGTATTGGAGCCATTTGACACCTATATCTCTGCATTCTTCTCAGGACCACAAAACCACCCCACAGTAACCTGGGATATCTGTAAATAATCCATCTTTATGTAGTTGTGAATATTAAAATTAAGGTGGTAATACTACCTTCATATCAAGGCCAATTGTCAATGCTACCACCTTTATAAGTGGACACCATTCACTCAAAACCGTCTCAGAATCACAGCCTTAGGAATTGTACAGTTTATAATAAAAAGATGTTAATGTGGCAAAATGTAAACTTACTCCCTTTTTCCCCTGATATATTTGTTCAAGTTAAAGACTTTGCTTCTGTTCCCTACCATAATCCCTCCTTATAATACATAATATCACAAGTTTTCTAACCCATGAGACACTTCCAGGGCAGCAGTAGTGCATCTTACAGAGCTGGACTTGCATTTATTGAAAAAAAAAGTATTTCCAGCATAATTTTGCTTCCCACCCCACCTTCAGTCTGATATCACCTTCATTTGTTCTTTCAGACAAACACTTCTTAAATGCTATGCCTCATTCTCTTTTCCAGGCAGTTTCCAAGAGTCCCTGGCATCGAATGAGCTGTGAAACCACACTGAGGACTCAGACTCAACATCTCAGCAACAGGATGTTCGCTGTCTGCTGACCTCACAGCGAGGAAGATTCTACCTTAAGCTTCCTGAGTGAACAAATCTTTTCAGATTAGAAATACTGAGCAGAAAATTACAACCATCCTTATCAAGTTCGCACCCTGGAATCTGCTCTCTTTACCAAACACAGAATACCTGACTGACAAGTTTCCTTCTCCATTTGTCCAGCCTATTCTAACAAAGAAAATAAAGTTGGCACAGTGAGTGTTTTTTCACGCTCCTTGACTGAATGCTGTCTATCCCAGTCCCAGAGAAAAAGCAGTTGGAGTAACCCTAACCTACTTTTCTCTACTACTTTTGCACATGGGCACCAATTAAAATATTGAATCCGTGAGTTAAACAGGAGGTGTCTCATTCAACATCAATGACAACCCCACACCACACATAGCCTGAAAGTTAAAATGAATCTCTTTAAAAAAAAGAAAAAATTAGTTTTTAATATCAGCAAGCGTGTTAATGGCGGTAAAATGAACAATGCTGAAATTGTTTGAAGGCAGAATTACATTAAATGAAATTCACAAACAAACCCCATTTAGAAAGTAACAACAGATTTTTGAACATTAAAGAGAAACTCATTATATCAAGACAACTCCAATGTAAAAGGCAAACCGACTTCAATCACTGCATATCTGCATGTTAATGAACTTGCTGTGTGCAGCAGGGACTGAACAGTAAGTAATGGGAAGACTGTCTTAAAGCATACAGTACACTTTAAAAAAAAACGCCACCTTTAATCAATGAAACACCTTTTCATTCGTACCTTAATAGCAACTGAAATGATTTCAAACGTAACACAAAGGGAAGATGATACTTAGTAAAGGTTTCTTTAAGACATAACATTTCTTGCACATTCTTTCAGCATTCACATGCTGTCAGCATCACTGTGGCAAAGACTTTCAAGTTTCAGCAGACAGATACCGCCTAGTACAAAGTCTTTGTCATAATAATTTCATTGCAGCCCCCTGATCAAACACCTAGACAAATCTGAGACTGAAAAGTGAGAGCTAACCAGTGACCTTTGATTAGAACCACAAGCACCAGTTTTAATAAAATGCCTCATTCATTGCCTTCCAGTGCCAACAAGGAAGGTGTGTTTGAGCCTGAAAAATGTAGTCAATATACCATTTACACCCATATAATGATTCCTATTATTCACAGTTAAAATTTGTGACTGCAGCAAGTGAAACATAGACATCTTAAAATAGCTAAATGAAAACACACTGACAACATTCTACCTTTAAAATATATTCAGGAGCCTGCCTCTGCCTTTCTGTTGCCTGCTGCTGGCTTTCATGTTTTGCTGATCGTATTGTAATAGGGTTGGCTTTTTTCCCCCCACAAGCGTTCCTTTACACAATGTCTGGTTTGTTACTATTTCTCAAAAATCTATGACTGTTGGCAAAGTCCATTTTTAAGGGGCCTTTAAATTTGTGCTTCACTTAAGACACAGTGCCCCATTCAAATATAAGTTTATAAAGCTGCCTTTTTGTATATTATACATGAATATTTATATATTAAATTTTGAAAATTCAACTCATTTTTGGAGCTGAACTTCCTATCTAACTTTGAGGGAAGGTTGTAAAAAGACCTAACAAACTTTGCAGTTGTTCAACACATGTTTTTGCTCAAAAGCATCCAAGTTGCTGCTCTCTAATACAGAAGTTCAAGGAAATACAATTAAAATCCATTTCACATATTTGTGCTTTAGCATGTCAGGCAAGAGGACAGAAAGGGGGTCTTATCACATTTATTTCCCACTTGAAAAGCGAAAGTCTTAAGAAGGGTAATAAATATTCAAATGACTTTGCACCACTGAGCTACCATATCAAGCTAATGATCTGTAGTCTGGAGCTCTATAAAAAGAAAGCTTACTGCCTGCCGTCACCTAGAGGTGTTGCTGTAAACACTGTGGGGGGATATTCTCCTCTCAGTGTGTGTGCATGTAACTACACTTAATGTTGTTTTCAAGAAGGAATATATTGCTGAGTTGTAAAACAGAAAGACGGGATGAAACACATGCGAGAAGAGAATGCAAGGACAAAATTAATTGAAAGGAAGTTGCTGGAGATTTAACTTAGCTTCTTTCTTCAGCGTGCTCTGAAGGAGCAGGTTGGTGTTTCAGGCCCCACTTGCATAGCCACAAATAGGAGAGATACAGATGTTCAGTCATACCTAGGGTGGGAGCTCATGGCTGCTTAACTAAGAGCAAGATGAGTGAGCTCCACGGCCTGCCAGAGCCTGCTGCAACCTTGAATTCACTGTAACAGAACTACTGAGACCCTAAAGTTGAATGGTCCACTGCGTAAGGGAACAGACCCCTTCAGGCAGGAAGAAAACAGGAATAAATGACAGATTTGTCATGAACAGTCTGCATCCTCGCTAGAGCACAGATCAAGCAGACTTGTGGTCCATCTAAAAGCCATGGAGAAAAGGCATCTCCAAGTACATTAAAGAACCACTTCTAGCCACATATGTAAGGGTACATAAAGTCTTATCTTTATTAAAAAATTTGGCATAAGAAGGAGAGATGGTCTGCAATTTAAGCATGGGCCTGGAAATGAGCCATATCTTCCAAGTTCGAATTTTGGCTAGGACCCAAACCATCTTGAAACCTTCCTGCTTCAGTTTCCCAACTGGAAAAGTGAGAATAAACATACTTGCCTACGGTATTTCTCTCTCAAGAGTGGAGGAATAATTAAACACAGGGCGCTAGTATCTTGTCTATTTGGAAGCTCCAACGTGCCTTATCACCTCTAAACAAATGTAAAAGACAGATTGCAATTGTGCATCTTCCCTCCTGCATACATTCACTTTCTAACATGCAAGAGAGCTTAATCATGGTTACGTAGGTTATTTAGGCTGCTCAGAGGAAAAGACAGACTGAAAGAAAACTGCATGAAAAAGGCATGCAGAATCAAAAGTAAAGCTCCTCCAAGGTCCATATTTACTTTCCTTTGAGTCTTACTCTTATAATAGCGCTAATCTTCTTCTAAACCTGGAGGAAAATGCCTGTCATCAGAAACCCTCAGGTTTGTCTCACCAAAGCCAGCAAAAGACAAGTAACCTGGAACTGGATACCAAGGGAGCATGAAACAGTTTGTTTCTCTCCCAACACAGTGACATAAGCCACGTTTTTACTGTCTCTGCTTTTTGTTCTTGTAGATTGCAAGGCAAGCCATGCTAGCCCAAAGGTGACAGTGGTGCCTTCTTGTCTAACATATATAGTAAGCAGGGCTTTGGACTTTTAAAAAAACTTTCCCCAGTTCTTTGGGCTTTTAAATCAGCTGGAAGAGGCAAAGTTCTGCTCCATTATAAAAATAATATACTATCAGATGCCAACTTTTGACCTATCATGATTCCATCAGTGCTGAACTATTCAGGTTCACTCAGCAGCCATTCAAAGTCTAAGACCTGAATCACCCACAGTTTCTCCCATACCAGGACACAGAGAAAGGTTCTGTTCAGCCTCAGTAATGAAGGATGGTGTGCACAGGCTTTCACAACTTCCTTCCAGGACCTGCCTATAGTATCTCCAGCTCTGCTGGCATCTGCAAAATGGGCTGTTCTCTACTGACTTTTTATTTCTGGCAAACAGCTCTGAAACAGAACTGTGAGAAAGGAAGTGAGTCCTGACTTTGTGAACACAGGTAAGATGCTCAAAAAGAATGAGAAGCAAAGACATCTAAGACTTCTGTTGCATCTAAATGACCATTGTGACACTAAAAAAAAGAGGAAAAGGGAAAAAAGCTGTTATCTTTCATTTGAAGGATAAAAATACCTCCCCATTGGTATTTTAATTGTAACTCATGAGATTTATTTGTCCTCCAAAAGCCACCTTCTGAACTGTCCAAGCACACAGGTCCAGCTCATGCACGACAGACATTCAAACACTTTGCAGCTACAGAATCGGGCTCAAGGAATTTGATTCTGTTTACACTCAAAGCCCAAGTGACCCCTGAAAATATAATACAGGTTTAACATCCTGATTCATTATCTATTTACCAAAGCAAAACTGAATGGCTGAGAGAAGAAACTTTATCACCTTCTACTGATACTCCCCTGATAGTATTTATACATTTTAAACATGCAAGAAGAGACAAAGACAACTTCTCAGAAGTGTTTTAAGTGCTCTGGAGTCTAACAAAAGCCAGGGAAATCTAGAGCTATCTATCTGAAGCTGCCAAGGGATACTGTCTTGTCTGTGTGTGCACATCCTATACCTTTAATGACTTGGCAATTGTCTTTCATTCTATAACAAAAAAAGCTACTGCTAGAGTGACCTATCAGAAGGTCAGATTTCCTAGGTTTTGTTATATGGGCTCTGTACAGCCACAGATTTTAAAATATCTTTCAGATTTAGAACAGAATTAGCCTTTGTTTCCTCTAGATAATTTAAAAATTGCTTAATGTCCATTCACACACTAGACATTTTTTCAACTTTTCACATGCAGATAACCAAACATAATTACTGCTGTAACACAATAAAATACTACTGTTTGTTTCTTTCCTAGAGCTGCCTGGAATTACATGACTATTGCCACCAAAATGGAGCAAAACAGACTGTTAAGCATTAGCTCCAAGTTAAGTGGTAACATGATCTATTTAGTGGCACACTTATCAAGTCAGTTCTACTGCTGTTTATTTAAATAGAAATTGAAATATTAGCTGTTCAACAAACTCCAGGCATTCTGTGCAGGAAATTGAGAGGACTCTAGACCTTGCTATAGAGAGAGAATTTTTGACAAGCCTTCCCTAAACAGTTTCCTATTCTGAAGTACAGTAACATCTCTAATAGTCAAGGGGGGGGAAAAAAAACAACATAACAAAGCTGAAAGAAGAAAAATGTAGCCAGGGCAGACACAGTGCAGACACATTCACGTAATGATGCTTGCCAGGGTAACAGTCCTTAGGCTCTGCAATTACAGCCTAAGTGAAAGGATACTCTATCCAAAATCGTAAAAGCCAAATGGATTCCTGATAGCACACACTGTTCACTAAAAATTTGTTTTAAAACACAGCTTTATATCATAAAGACTTCTACCTACAATCTCACACTCTTGGAGGGCATTAGAACTACTCAACAAATACTTTAGCCACAGTAGCTAACCAGTTTTTGTCATGTACCTTTATAATCACTTAAAAAATTCTCTGCAAGACCCAGCTCTACTATCCACATTTTCTTTACATATATATATATATATATATATATATACTTTAAATTTTGTGATTCGAGATTATAGAGCTAAAGGACAATTTTGTATTCCACTGTTGCCACCTGTCAGTGAGTATTTCCTAAGGGTAGTGCCACTATTCCCAGAGCTTCACACCTCCATATAAACCTCCATATAAAGGGTTGAGTTTTCATTCTAAACTATCTGGCTCTGAATGTTCAGCCATAAAGATTTTGATTTGCTGATAAGAGTGTTGCAATGCAGCAAAACCAAAGGAGAAGTCAAGCAATGTTATCTAAATAAACTAAAATCATTATGCCTGATCTAAGCTACCATACAGCCAGTTTTGTTCAATCAGCATAGCACAAATAGCATATTCTACTGCAAGATAAACTTCAGGATTCACCCTGCAAGCTTTCAGTGAACAGAACAGTCCCAAAATAATTAAATTACCTGAGCAAGGACTTCATAATCATACACAAAGACCTCAGAATCAGAAAGAAAGAAAGAAAGATCCCAGTGCAAAAAAAAGGTACATTCTTGATGTAATTTTTCTCATGCCTGAAAGTATTAAATATATAGCAAAAATTACACTGGTGTCTTGTGTCTTATGACTAAACACTATTGTTCTACTTCTTAGTTGTAGTGATTTTTTTTTTTGACTGGGAAAGTACTACTCTATTGTACACATTTTCATTTTTAATGGATGATTCACTTGCTTGATACTAAATGGAACAAATGCCTTAGTAACGTAATCAGAAATATGCAGGCATGTGTTTCCAAAATTAATTTTGATATTTCCTGTCACTGAACTTGCCTCATCAGAGCATAATAGTAATTTTATAGTTGTAGCAACGCTGATTTCACCACATAAGAATCTACAGGAACATTTGAAGTTGCGCATGTAAAAGAATTTATTTTTTGTCCTGAACAGCTACACAGACAGTAAGTTTCAAATTCCTATCATCTCCCCAGTAAGTCACACAGAAACTGGATTCAGAATTTCCAAAGGGCAATAGTTTAAATTGCAATCTATGCACAGCTACAGCTTCTCTCTTACGAAAAGATGCAAGTCTAAGTGATAACTATTGAGCATTTGCTCACCATTTAAATCACTTTCTTACTATTTAAAGTGTATATCTCGATCCTTTTAAGTAATTAGGCAATCAGTAAAAAAAAGAATTTGGGCTATTACAATTATTGTTCAAGGGTTAATTCATATAAGCACTGCAGGGGCTGTACTGAACACTTATTTTATAAAAGACCTTTTCCTCCTGCTTCACACAACATTTTTCAGAAAATAAGCAGTTACACAAAAATGTTAACATATGGCAGTATTTTTGGAACTGCTGTAGAAATTAAAGGCAATAAAAATTGCCTTGGACAAGAAAGGACAAATAGGCCAAACCAAATAATTATTCTTGCAGCTTTCTTTAACCACTAACTCCATTTTATATGCAGTTTCCGATCTCTCATATTAAATCTGATCATATATATTTAATTCCATTCTTAAAAATTTCAGTAGACAACTTCAGTGCTAACCTACAACTGCCCTGTCAGAAAATCTTTGATGTCACAGCATAATAGCTCCTGAAAGAACAGCACTAATACTTAATGTAACATGAAACCAGGGCCCTGCAGTGGGGCTGTCTGCTGTCAGGAACAAACAGTTTCACTGCTGTTCCCCAGAAGTGACAAGATTGAGAACAGGGCAGCACCTCCTCGGTGCTACAGGAGACCCGTGCACCAGAGTCACTGGCAAATCCCACAGAGCAACATTACTAAATAACAAACAAACAGAAGAACACTCTAAATAAAAATGTCCAGCACTGCAGCCAGAGATGTTCTCTTCATCTCTTGTAAATACAGTTGATGCAAAGATTAATTATTTCCATGCTGCAAATAATAAAACAGGAATCTGTGTTTATGTGGAATTTCTTTATATTTCATGCTTGTAAATAAAGATCCTCGTGCTGCCCTATGTATCTTAAATTATTTTCTAGAATTTTTTATTTTGCTTGCTATGACCATTGGAGCTCTTTAGGTTTGGAGTAGAAGTTCTAAGAATAAAAATATTGCTAGCTGGCCTTCAGCAGAAAACATAAGATACTTTCGTCTGTCAATAACACAGGTGCTTACAGGTCCACCTATGAACTTATTATCAGATTTTGACTAATGAAAACCATTGCACCCCTTGTCAGAAAGCAGTGGAAAGATCAGGTTCCAAAATCTTGCATGCCCCCTGTTCTGAATGGCACTGAATGTCTCGTGCTCAGTTCCCCTTTCCACAGAGCTAAAGGGTCCCAGAGGGGGGATGAGATACTCACAGAATTGAGTCCCATATGTCTCTGCTTTGTGCTCCATATTTTTACCTCTTTTAAAACATTTTTAAGATTCACATGTAACATTGCTTTAGGTCAAAATGTATTTCTATACATGAGAGTACCGGACTCCTATGGAAATCAGTTCCATTGCTGGATTTATTTTCTCTCTTGGAAAGCTGACTAGTCTATTTTATAAACTAGCAATAGCTGTATTTTTAAAGTTTATAAAACCTGGCCTCTGGCTAACTTGTAAACATAGGATATATTACCCTTTTGTTTGTAAAGCCTAATCCTACAACTGTCAAGCTGAATAAACCTTTAGACTAATAGTAAAAATATTAAAAAAAATAGTCATCACTAACAGAAAATTGAACTCAGATTGAGATAAAAATGTCAGTGGCACAAGTTTTTGACACATTTGGCACTACTCATAGAACTGGGAACACTTTTACCATTTAAATTTCTTAAAAGCATTCTTGAGCTATCTGATTTTAAACGTCTTAAGGTGATAAATGTTTTTAAACCCTCCTCCTTCAATGAATCTCTGGTAACTGGCAAAAAAAAAGTCATAGTGGTTTAAGCATGTAGGACCTTACTGACACTGAATTGGAAATTAGATTCTTGTGGTGGATTCAGAGCACATGTCCATACAGCAGCATTAAATTTATCTGCTCATACATTTGCAACTCTTAGCATTTGCACCCAGAACACACTTAAACACACTAACCACAGCGCAAACACTGAGTTAGAGACATTCTTTATACCTTGTAGTCTCAGCAGATTGCACAAGAGGAAAGAAGGGTACTGTGAGTAAAGTAACGTGTCCGTAATCACGGTCTGTGGCAGCATCAAAACAATCGATAACGCCAAGTTCTCCTCCCTCGCCCTGAGTGCTGGCGCCCACTGCTCCCCGGGCTGCATCAGAGGCGTGTGCTGCTCCTCCTCGTAGGAGCGCAACAGAACTGCTCTCCCTGCTAGAACTGGCTGTCCCTCCACTCAGACACTGCATGGTCTGAGCTGTGGTTTCAGCTACCTCCCTTCACCACGCAGTGACATTGCATTCGAAGCAATCACACAGTCATTTACTGCACCTCAGCCGAGAGGCAGGAAAGAGGAGCTAAACGTATGATTTCTTCTGTCCCTCCAGCTAGACGTGCAACAACATGCCTGTCTACACTCTAATCTAGGCTATATAAATACTTTACCTCAGCTATTTTAAAGACAGAGCATAAAAAGAAAGACAAACAGTCAAGATTTAAGCTAGCACTTAACTGTACCCCTATTCCATCCTGGTGGGAGCAAGCAAAAACTCTTACACAGACAGTGAAAGTCTCTTCCCTCAGAGGTTTGAAAAGCTCAAGGTTTGTTCCTGCTGAGGAGAAATGGCATCCATTACCTTTCCTGGAGACATCTAGGATTTTTCCCCCAGCTTCCTTTTTTTTTTTTTTTTTTTTTAATTCAGTTTATTCAGTTGTGATGCTTCGTCAAGAATTTAGAGATTAATGGACAAATATTTATTTAAAATTCCTATATAATTGACAGCAACCACACAGTAGCAGAAAAAGATTCTCTGGTTTCTGAAACACTACTGACGTAGTGCCAGGATTTTGCTTCTTAACAGAACAGGTGAGAGGAGGAGAAGGAAAACAATTAGAACCATTACCTTACATGGCAAAGACATTTTGAGTCAAGACCAAATATCTGACAGTACTGCCTAGAGATTTCAGTTTAGATAAAGATCACTGCTAATAATTGTCTGAAGAATGATCATTTGGAACAAGTTAAAAAAAAAATACAAAGAAGGTGGTAGGAAGCAGAGAGACCTTGGAAACAGAAAAGTCAATATAAAAAAATATAATTTATTTTCAGGATTTTATATACTAGCTGTAGACAGCCATTATTAATTTCTGCAGATAAACAACATAGTTCAAACAAGGAAGAAATAAAATCTGGGTCAAATGTCGGTCTCCTGATCAAAAATCTTAGCAATTTCACATTAAACATAAGTTGATTATAAAGAACATATTTATTTAGCATCAGTAATTATGTAAAATGAGCCATTCCCTCTGGAGATTATCCATAGCCTTCTAGACAAAACAAGCCCCAGAAGTTTTTAATCCTGACCATGTTGTGGGCTGATCATTAAACAAAGGAGCAGGTCAGTGAGGAAATTCATAAGCCAAAAAAATATATAAACCACCACCAGTGAATAAGGATTCAGCCCTCCAAAGTGCTAAGCATGTTGGCCCCAATCCAATGAAGTACTTAACTACATGCTGAATTTTAAGCACATACATAGTCTCATTCCCACTGAGATTATTCCTGGGCTTTAAAGCTCACCATGTGCTTATATAGTCTTTTGAACTAGGACCAGAGAACTTGGTATCTTCGAGGACTTGAACCTTGAGTGTTAGGGGCTGGACCTGGAAGAGCTCAAGCATATGAATTTTCTACCTGTCCTAGTCAATAACTCTGAATTTCATTCTAAGGATATGAACCACACATAAATTACATGTTCAAATTTTTGACACCCAAATAAATAAATAAATAAATAAATATTTTCCACTACATCTAGACAAAGAACCAAAACCCATCAACTCCTCTGGCTGAGAAAACACACGTGCTGCTGAGTTCAGTTGTAAGAATCAATATTGGGAATAAATGCCAGCTCTCTAATTCATCATTGCTATTTATTTTATATACAAAAATGGTGAGAAGAGGCAAACTGCTCTTCATACCTCTGATCATAGTCGTTATGGCTCCAACACCAGAGAACAGGCAGCCTGTGGCTGTCAATGGCTTCTGGCAAATGAGAATCTCTTTACCCAGCAATTGCCTTTACCACAGCTCTGGAATTCACCAGGAGGAGAGGGAGGCCCGAGTGTCACACTGATTATGCTTTCGGACAAGCAAAATAGCAGAAGAGCAAAATGCAAATAAATTCATTTTGCACATCAAACAAATCATGGCTAATATTAAACAGCCTTTTATCTGCATGCAAAAGGGGTTGTTTGTTTAATGTTCTGCCTTTTTTTTTAATTTCAGGGCCCTATTCATTGCAAAAAAAAAAAAAAAAGCTCTGAAATACTAAGTATTTTTAAACACAAGTAAAGTCATTTCATTAGAATCTGAACTTTTAAAAAGCTTCATAAGATCTTGACACATTAATCAAGTGAATACTTGCACAGAGAAACTTAGAGGGAATAGAATGAACCACATGCACCTTTATGTCAGAAACAAGATTTGAAATAAATTGTGGAAGGCTATTTTGTGCAGTGGCTGCTGTGCCTCATTTGGACTACTGTATTACACTGTGGCATAGAAATGAAATAGTGAACATGCATAACCAGTCATACAGTGATCCTAAAATAATCAGACAGTTGGCTGCCACAATCTAGCAGCTTTAACTAGATGGAACATTGCTGTGGGGATCCATTTGCTGGTCCACAGCATTCACCAAGAAAAAGCATTAATATGCTCCTTGGCTTTTTTTTTTTACATGCTTAAGAATTCTGATGAAGCCACAGTAATGAATGATCCCACTAACCCTGGGCACTCTCAGAAGAAACATTGAGGATCTACAGATCCTTCTCTGGAAGTTTCAGTGGCTCAATGTATTTTATGATAAAGCTTCACATTTCTTGTGTTTTTGGAGTGGCTCCACATTTGTTACCTCTGCATCTCAGTTATTGAAACATGAGCCCAGCCCAGCCTACCACGCACAGCTGGAAGGCTGCAGGCCATGGTCCAGTTCTTCTAAAAGAACTGTCACAGGAAGTCCAAAAAACCTTCTTGCTAAAAGTACAAGAACGGCACTATTTTCCAGAAAGCTGCAAAGATAGAAAAACTACTTTTCCCTTTTACATAACAAAATATTTGCAGTTCTGGAGGTTGTACATCCCAGTTATCAACAGCTGTTCAATCATTACTCCCCCTCTAACCTCAATTAATATCCCATTTGATTGTGAGTGACAAAAGTGCTGATTTTGATATCTCATCCTCAGTTCTTGGAAAGTGGAAGAGCCTAAGTGAAGGAGGAGAATAAAGTAATTAGGTATGCCTTGAAAGGCTGCAACCACTAATGCTGATTTGCCCCCACACATCCTAGGGTTTTTTCCTGTCTGTCTGCTTCTCATCCTATCCCCTTTCTTCCTTTTTCCCCTTGTTTCCTCTCATTCAAGTCGTCTCCCTCCCTCCACATTCCCAGAAACTACTTCAGATTCTAAAGTACCTATTTCGTTTCTGCTTTGCTGTAGCTAGTCTCAAAACTTCATCACCTACAAGATCAAAAGGACATAAAATAAAATCTCATTTCACATCCAAAATTCAGATCATAAGCTGGTGTGTATGTATATTGGGATTACTAATTTACACTGATCATCTAGAATCTGCTAATCCTCTCAAAAATGTTTGTTAACAATCAGCTGTTAGAATGATCAGTAAAACACAAAAATGTTTATGATTCGTGCTAACCATTCATGGGCTGATCATATAAATAATATTTATGTATGCTTGCTAAAAAAGACCAAAATGACCGAAGTGGTCCACTCAAACCTTTCCTAGAAACCTACATTTTCTCAGACAGCAAGGGCAGATAACTTGTGTCCCAAAGAATTTGCTGTGAATAACTTGATGAGCAACAGAAAAGGAGTACATAGTTGAGTCTTGAATGCAGTGAGCCCTAAAGGGACTTCTTCAACCACTGCATGTTATCTTCTTAGGAGACATCATCACACCATCTATATAGAGAAGTTTTAAAAGTTGACATACATCAAGCTATATCCAAATACTATGTGACTACAGAAATTCTCTGTGCATGTTCAACAGCAACACAAGCATTACAGTGGCTATTCAGTTCAATCATACTATGCATTCACTCACTCTTCCCTCCCATCTTTGTCCTTTCATATCCCTTCCCCTCCTCTTCCTCTCCCTTTGTTTTTTCATCCCTTCTTTTCTCCCACACACTTTCAAGAAGGCCCAATTCAGCACAGAGTGGCATCAGCAGAGACCAGCGACAGCTGCCGTTCCAGCTACAACAGTGAGTGGATTTTAAAAAAATTGAGGGACAGCTTTAAAGTTTGGGAGAGCTGTTTAAACTGAATATGTAATAACTCTATGGAGGATTTGGACTTTAGCTACACTCAATAGGGGTGTTTCATTACCTACTTGTGGGAATGTCACTTGTCTGTGATGAGGTCACAGCCTCCTGGCGGTAAATTCCGTATGTGCTGCTTAGCCCGGTCAGCTGAAAACAAACTAGCAGATGCCACCCTGATTTGCATCCAGTTGCTATTGATACTAAAGGGACAATATGTGAAAGACAGGAAGTATCATGTGGGAGCCACACTTCACCAGTGTGAGGGGAAACAAGCCTTCACCTTCTTTATCTAATCATCCCAAGCTGAATTACTGAAATAGAAAACTCTTCCACAACAGAAACACAGCAATCAAAACCAGTTTGGGGATGCATTTGACTCTTACTGGTTTATAGGTTATCCTAGGGATTTCTGTGCCACTTTGACTGGGATGGAGAGGAGGATTCATCAGAAGCAGGAACAGCTACAGCTTAAACCTTGACGTTTGCACTTCTAATGGAAATCACCCATACAAACAATTCAGCAAAACAGTCTCCTTCTGTTCCTTTTGGGTTTGGTTATGTTACACTCATACTGTGAAAAATTTAATTCAGTCTGTCCAAGGGAAGACTTCATATTTAGAAACACTCCAGCTAATCCTCCGTAATCACTCTTTAGGTACATTTTAACTCTCTCATCCACATTTTATCTTTCCCTGAAAAGACTACGTAACACAGCATTCAAAGTCTTTCATTTTTACACCATTGTGATGACTCTGTGTTCGTAATTTGATCCCATTCCATCACAGAGAGTTGTGCAATGATGTTTTCAAATCAACTGTTAGTGGGCACACCCATGCAGCCCATAAAACACATGGCACTAAAATACACACCGGTGTAGCTGCACTGCCCCTGCTAGTCAGAGCTTTTGTTACAGTCTTAAACATCACAGATAGAACCATTCTTGTGTAGTGGAGGCAGCAAAGTTAAAAATAATGAGAATTTTCACTGACTGAAGAACAACACAAACCAGGAGGAAAGACTGTGTAGACCAGCAAGGAGAGAAAAGGCTTCTGGCTTTCACGAAAGGTTGAGGGAAGATCTTTGAAGCAGGGAACAGGGGCTCACTGAACTGCTTGAATACGCAGCAGACCTGGCTTCTTAAAGTCCAGGCTGAGTGTTGAGGGTAAGCACAGAGACACATGAGAATGAGAATATGCTTTGTCTTACTTCTTTTTCTAGAGCATTAGGTGGCAATATCTTTCTTTCTTGGTCTCTTCTGTTTCACATTTTTCCATATCACTACTCTTCTCTAAACTGACTCCCCACAATCTGTGTAGCTATCATCTCATCCCAACACCAGTCTACTATCTTCTAGCTCATGAAATCAAGCTGAAAAGCTGATCATATCTAACTTGGTTTGAAGTAAATTAAGATTCCATTGTTACTTCCAAAGAGAAACACCGTGGGCACCATAATTTCCACGTGGAAAGAACGAGTAGCGTAATGGGAGCTAGGGCCTATAGAAGGCAACCAGAAAGCATGAAAGCGTTTTCCTGGAATTCATCTTTGACCTTTTGGTTAAGCAAGGAGAGTAGATACAGACAGCAGAATGTAAGAATATGTGCATGTAAACCAGAGGTCAATACTAAATTTCACTCATAGGGACTACCACAACAAAATCACTACTAAAAATATGCTGAAACACAACTACTTAGGGACATTAAAAAAAATTTCATTGCATATCTACATATGTTTGCACTAAAGGTTAAATAAAGTATATTCCCACTGCGGTGGCCTACACGAATCCCTTAGCAGAAGAAAAATATGAAAGGACCTGCAAGAAGATAATCTGCCCTCAGCAGATCAGGTATGAATGAAAGAAAAACAGAAAAAAGAAAAACACACAGCCACAGTCCCCACAATTGCAGGAAGCCAGCAAGCCAGCAGTCAGAATCCCCACATGTTGCATAATATACTGTACCAGAAGACCTGCTGGAAGATAGATATGGAGGGACAGTTGGTCTAACATGTAGTTTATATGAGATGAATTCCTGTTAATATCATCCCAAAGCCATAAGAAACATCATGTAGGCAAACCTGATTCCACCCTGATTGATACCAAATTATTCTCTACAGTTAATCCAATGCAAACGTTACCTTGACTTGCAAGCCTCCTCCCCACACAGTCACAAAAAGTCCTTTCCATTGAACCCTAAAAGAACTGCATCCTGGTCTAAGGAATGTGATTGTGGCGAGAGTAAAAAGGCACCCTTCTGCTTAAGTAAACAGAGTTACACTGGCTTATACCAGCTGAGAATCTGTCAAATACCAAATTATATCAAAATATTCCTCTGAAATATTCCTCTGAAATAGCTCAACATTCAAATTCAATATATATCAAATCCTTCAAAATGCTCATTCTAATAACAATAAGCCAGTCAGACATATGGCACCCCTCTTATTCAGAAAGCTCCCAAAATCTGAGTCCTCATCTAGTTCTACCTATTACTTCAACAGGTGGATTTGGTCCTTCTGAGGTAGAACGCTGTGAGTGTCCTTAGCACAACCACGGCACTGAGGAAAGGAAGTGAGGATTCACTGAGCCAGTTAAAACTACAAGAATGTGGATGAGCAACTCCATCCTATCGTAGCTGGAATTACACCACGACACTGAGGTTAACCCCCCCTACTTGTGCAAAAATACCACGGGTTTTCACTAACCACAAATGGTCAGGAGCTCAGTGGAACGAGCCCATGCACAGCAACATCACAGATGTAAAAAGCAGAACAGTCTCTGAAAGGGTGATATTCCAGCTCAAAGTACCCATGGATACATCCATCAATCATCACCTAAAACTGGACAGAACTAAGCGAGGCTGCAAGACCGCTGCAATGCAATCACAGTGCAAACATCTGTTTGAGCACAAAGTCTTCCTAAAAGCTTCACCTCAGTAGTTCTGGAGCATTAATGGATAGAGCCTCTGTGGAACGAGCATCTCTGAGTAATGAGGAAACTCGCAGAACTCTCTGCCTCCTCCGCACTGGGACACTGACCAACACAGTTTATGAAGTAAACAATTCAACAGCAGCCCTTCCGGAACAGCTCAGGGTGATCCACTCAGGAACTACAGTTACATTTATTCCAGAACAGAGTTTCCAGATTGGGAGCACCATGCAGTATTTTATGTCAATTTTTCCACAATGGCAGGTCCTTGGAGTAATATATAAATTCTCCTTATGCTGTGTAACAGTTAGTTGGAATTAGTAAACACATATTGTTCCATTAAAAATATTATGTTCCAGCACATGCATTTAATTTGCCATAAAGTATGGTATGTAAGAAATCACACCATTTTCAATAAATCTGAAAAGATATTAGCATTTTTGTTTCTAATACAAGATATTTTATGCAAGTCATAAAATTTCAGTGGTATATGGAAGGGGTCTTGGAGAAATACACAAAAAAATATGACTATAAACAAGCCATCATTCTGGTAAGAGGAAATACAAACAACCAGAATAAAAATAGTTGATGCACAAAAGCCATAATGAGGGGGTTGCTCAAAAAATAACTTCTACTTTGAATGGTTTGGATGAAATACAAATTATCCACAGAAAAGTGTGGACTGGCATAAATGTTTGTACAAAATTATAAGTATATTTCTAGAAGTATGCGAGAGACAACCGCCTGCATGCTGCACAAGGTCCCAACAACGCTCTGTGTAAGTGCTAGTGCACAGAGTCCAAACCACTGCATTTTAATTACTATGCAGCCTCAGATATATTGCCTTTGATATGGAAATGTTCTTGTTCTCTCATCTTCACATACGGTCTCATGCACAGAAATCTTTATCTGATTCATAAAAAATAAACTAGAATCCAATCTCAACACCTGACCTCAGTGCTTAGAAGTTTTTTACTAAGCATGGTGTCACTATAAAAAGAATGGGTAATATTGATGTAAAGTTAGATATTTGGAGCAATGATATGAAGGATTTGCAGTTAGGAATCAAATCAATACTGCACCTCTGAGGTTTTAGAGTTTCCTATTGCCTTATGTCAGTCTACCAGTGACTGGAGACACAATTGACTACACCTTTCTGTCTAGCTCAAGAAGAAAGAAAAAATATTTAAATGACATCCTGTCTTACCACGGATGGAAGAGATGCAACTCCGCCACTTGCTGTACGGAATAGGTTCTGAAATCTAATAAATCACTAACATCAAACTTTTCACCTTTTTTTTTTTTTTAATTTGGATGTTACATTCTTGAACATATTTTAAAGATAAGCACTACAAAGTTCACACAAGAAGAAGCAAAATATTTCCCAAGCTTTACTTCAACGAACAGGTAAAATAAACACAAAAATACTTAAAATACCCAGTACTTTCCTGTGTCTTATATTAATATCCTGCCCGTAAGAAGGCTAAAAATTTTGCTTTGCAAATTCTACTAGTCATTCAGAAAAAAACATTAAATATTCAGACCTATTTAGGTAATTCTCCTAGCTCTGTAGAATTGCATTCTCTTTTTCTAAAGAATATGATCTGCGTGAGCTCTCTATAGATGATAATGACCCATCTGTAAATCATTTTGCTGCGGGTTATCTGTTTTTTATCACTGCTAGTACCTGTCTGTCCCTGATATGATACCCTTAAACACATTAACTTGATGGAATGTTTTGCCGGACTTCAAAAAGATATCGATTGATTCATTCTGCACTATAAATGAATTACTCTGATTAACCTAGTTTAACAATATACCTAATTTTATCTTACTCTTTCCAATTCACAAGGTTCAAGAAATATTTGATTGAACTAATTTCCAAGCGATGATTTTCAGACTTGGGACACTGGTTTTTTTCTTCTTAATTTAAGAAGACAAAACAGTAAACACAAAACTGATATGGGTGTTTTAAAATATACAAGAGGCGGAGAGAAATGTCTGTGTACTGATTCTTGTTTCTTTAAGAGAAAATTCATTTTTCAGGTTCCTGTTCTACTAATTGAAAGAGAATTATTTAAAACTTCACCGAATACTTGAATATACAATGGCTATCTGTAGCAGTTTCACGAGTTCCAAAGAACTCTAGACTTTGTGAAAGACAGTAAACTAAAAATTGGCAGGAAATCTCTTACAATGATGTCACAAATATTTGTTGTTGCCACAGAATAATGTTTTAAAAGAACACCTACTTCTGTGCTGAAAAGGCTTTGGGAACATGTAATTATCCAGTTTTATCACTGTAGAAATCGGCTGCTTTCCAGCAAATACATCTATCAGATCTCCCTCTTCTGTGCAGAACTACATCTAAATAAATAGGCGCGTATTTCACACAGGCATCACACCAGTCCAGTCCACAACCTTACTAATGACAGGATTTGGGGTATTTTGTTGTTTTCATAATATGATGTAATGGCCTGCAATGACACATGTACAGATACATACTGTGAGAGAATCACGTGTCTAAAAAATTCCAAATGGCTCATAGAAAAGAAAAGAAAATTCAGTTTCTGTGATTTGGTAATAAGTCCCCTAAAATTTCCCATTCTTGCTGTTCTACCTGAGGAAAAACTGAGAAAATTGTGTAAATAAAAATTACACAAGAAGACACTGAAAGGGATGAACAGAAATCAGCTTGCTACAGTACAAACCTGAAACATGCACCTCTGTGTTTCTTGCTGCTACTTGACGAGTTAGTTCTATGTGAACTACCGAACACATCACACAGCAGCACTTCTCTCCCAGGTTCTGACACCATGCAGAAATGTTCCAAGGCTCTGCCTCTGTGATTTACTGTATGAACTGAAATGTTTTAAAAATATGTCACTGTATCACTGCAGTTGACATAGTTCACATGTACACAAACACCCCTATTTGCATAACTTCTGAAAACTTTAGCCACGACACGCAAGGCCTGCCAAACCAGCCCACTGATTTCTAAGGTGACGCTGTGGAAAAAAGGAAATATACAACATCCCATTGTATGGGGTGGAAAGGAAAGTGCATCCTGGCTTCTCTTACCGAAGTAATTTTTGTTCTGGAAAATAAATAAATTAATAAATAAATACACTGAAGCCTTTGGAGTGTGATCTATACACGTCCAAGGGGGAAATCAACCCAAGTGTAAAAGATTAATGGATATGCTTCCTGAAGTGGTATCTCCCAAGGTGATCACAGTGTTTAGCAGATAAAAGAGGACTAAAGAAACTTTCTAATGCCAACTGAGGAAAAAAAAGTCTTTGTTATTGCTGTCATCATGCAAAGCTTTGGCCTTTATTGCCACAAGATATTTCAAGGCCTCCAAGAACTGCAGGGATATGTGGATATTTTGGACTAAAAATACAATCAAAGATGCAAAAAACATGTCCAAAGAGATTTTTTTTTCCTGTTGAGCAGAAGAAGTTCAGCGGGAAGTGACCACAAACAGTTGTTGGCCACATATTAAAAACCACTGGCGAGGGAACAAGCACTGGCAGTTCCCACTTGTGAACAAAATCAAGCTGACAAGTGAAGGCAACTAACTTTGGACATCAGCTATTATTTTCTACAAGTCAGGCACTTGTGGCCTTACCAGTGAAACTGATGGGCTCCACTTTGTTTCTCTTGTCGCTTTCCCCGGTGTGTAAACGCAAAAAGGAAAAAACGCAGCAGTTACATAAGTTGAGCGGAGAGTCGGGAACGTGCAGGGAGAGACAGCCATCTGTCTCGCTCCCTTTATGCTGTGTTATACACATGGCACTGGCTTGCACCCTGCGATCTAGCAGAGAAGGAAACCGAGGGAGCGCTGAGGCAGCCCAGCTCAGCCTCCCAGCAGTACCGAGACGGAGCACTGCGCTGCAGGGAGGAGGGACAAAATAATGCGTTTAGCAGAGGATGAGAGGCTGCCGACCAAAGGGCCTCTTACGCGCTCATCGCTGAATGAATTAAAGTTCGCGGGGAGGAGGCCGGGGGAGCTGGGGCGAGCGACACGAGAAGTGTGAAAGGAGGCAAGGGGCCGGGAGCCGCCAGCCGGGGCCAAGGCGGGCACACGCCGGCGGCCGGAGCCCGGCCCGGCCCTAAGGGGGCGCGGGGTCCCCGGCGCGGCCGCTCCCGCCCCGCGGGGCTCGGAGGCTCCGGGGGCCGGCCCGCCCCGGGGGTCTCTGCGGGGCCGGGCGCTGCAGCCCGGGGTCCCCGGCCGGGGCAGGGCCGGGCCGGGCCGAGCTGCCCCTCCGGGCCCGGCCCCGCGCCCCCTCCGCCGGCTGCGGGCGCCCGGCGCGGCCCGGGAAGCGGCCTGGAGAGCGGCGCTGGGAGCGATGCCCAGGGCTCACCTTCCCCTCCCCCCGGAGAAGCGCGCTTCAAAATGGTTTTGCAGGCGAGGCTGGCCAGGCTGCGCTCAGTGCAGGGCTTCCAAGAGCAGTGCCTGGGTTGGTTTCCCTATATTCTTTGGCTTTTAATAGCTAGCTGAGGGAAAAAAAGAAAGCATTATTGTTTTCTTTCTTTCCTTCTCTCATTGCCTATTCTAAATTTGACTCCAAAGTTTAAGCAGTTGAATTGGCTAATTCTGAATACAGTCTATTGAGAGACCAGACACAGCAGTATATCCCTGTATAGCAATAGATACAATGTGCTGAATTGGCAGTCTAATTATAAATGTGGCATTTGGACCTCCTTTCAGACCCAGTGCCACCTTACCTTATGAGGGAACTTCAACTACAGCAACTGTTCAAAACAAAATGCCATTACAGGATCAGCTTCACCCAATACTGGAACCAGCCAGGGGATTGTTTTACAAACAGCTTTTCTCACTTAACACAAGAATGTATTATAAGAAAAGTTATGGATAGTGCAGAGTCTGAAGAAAATGCGTATGTAGTTTCTGCCAGGTGTCGAGCTACTTCAAACTGCAGCATACTCCAAATGACCTCATTATTTTCTTTTAAATGTACTCACTATAAATAATTATTCCTTAGTTTTACTAGAATGAGCTGCTAGGTACGCTTGCTGTTTATATTCCAAGCGTAGTGTGCATGTAACGTCATGAGCACAGAAACCCACGAAATATCCTGGCTCAAAACAAAAACCTGCAATAAGATCTTGCCAAAGAACCATGGGGTGCTGAAAAAAAGTTTTTTAAAGGGTCTTTTCCAGGGAAATATTTGTATATAATGGCAGGCTACATGCACATATCTCACATTCATTCTTATTATTTACTTTATGGTATTATAATGGCTTAATTAAATGAGTGGGCACAAGCACGTCAATAAAACAAGTCAAGTCAAGTCAAGTCGAAGTCTCAAAACAGGTTTCAAAATTGCTCCATTACACGAATACAGAAAGGGAAATTCGTTAATTTTTGGACTTCAAACTCTGTTTGAGAACTGGATAGAACTGTTCTCCAGTCCTCAGGATCAGCACTGAGTATGGAAATGGCAAAAAATGTTAAAGTGATGGTAAAAGAAAGCAGTAGGAACAAAGTGCCGCTCGTGTGCCGAAGGCTATTTAAATTTGCTTAATAAACATATACCTTATCTACAAACAGCAGGCGAAGATATATCACTTTATCACAAAAAGTTTCACCTCTCTGTTTTTGGGAAACACCCCTAGGACAGCACTAATCTGCCGTCCTCAGGCTCCCACCGGGCTGCCTTTCCCTGCGGCCCCCCTTCCCCCCACCCCGGCCACTCAGACACAACACTAATTGTCCTTTCACGGTGCCACTTTCACTCCTTCCCGTCCTTTCACAAATAACAAAACCGCAGCAAACCCCACGGTGAGACGGCCCGCAGGAAGCGGAGACAGCGCTCGGCTGGACAGGAGCGGTGCCTGCGAGTGACCTCCGGGCCCTGGCCGGGCTCGCCGCCCCGCACGGCTCGGGCCGCGGCCGGGGGTGCCGGCCCGGGGACACGCTCTGGCGGCCCGGCTGGCGCTGCACGCGTGGAAGTACCTGCTCGCATCACGCCTATCTGCTCTCCCTCTCCCGTATCTACACCCAGCCGCGACCCCGCCGCCAGTACACGCGTGCATGCATTACACGAGCGGGCAGCGCCGGTGCCCGCTCCTCCCCGGAGCAGGGCAAGCCGCAGAGGCACACTCATTAGCTCCCACTGATGATTCCTTTCAGGATCATGAATGGAACAATTGTCAAAAACTGCGGGAAAAAAAACAAGCCCCGAGACTATTATATACAGACACAGCTTGTGTGCGCGCATGTGACAGTTGCAGGCAACCCAGATTTGGCCATAAACTCTTCAGCATTATCCGAGATAAAACATCAAATTGCTTGTACGGTAAAAGAGGCTTCTTATCCCCAATCCAAAAAAATAAACAGCTTCGAAGGTAGTGGAACCCAGGAAAAGAATAAGCTCTCCACCAGACACACCTTGCCTCATTCGTATCCTGCAGCACCGCCTGTAAACAGCTGCTCTAGCTTGTTGCAACTGCCACTATTTTATTTTAAAAGAAGAATAACAGTAATAATAGTAAGTGAAATACTTCCTGAAAACTTACTTTGCATTTAGTTTAGGCACTATTCTTTTTTTCAGCTCGCAAAGGAAGCCGTTTTGTCCAGGTTAGGTATTGTCTACTTATGGATCAGCCTCTGGCTAAGGGTTTATTTTAATTTATGGCTTATGCATTCTTTTAAGGTCGATTTGCATGACCTCCGGCAAAGAGCTAAGGCAGCAAGAAATCCCAAGTCGACTGTTGCCACAAAGCGGCACGCATTTCCCCTTCCCCGGGTGTAAACAGAGCTCTCTGATGATGGACTGCCTTCTTCCCCCCTCCTTGTGTATCACAAATTAGGGTGCGGTATCAATTTTAAAGTTTTCTGTATAACTTTATCCAAAGGCTCTGCTGGGAGGGATAAGGCGGCGGCGCAGCGCGGCGGCTCCTCGGGACAGCGCCGCGCCGTGGCCGAGCGCGGCACGGCCGCCGCCGCTCCCGCAGCTTTGTGTGCTCCCCGCAGCCGTCCCCGGCCAACTTCAAAGCACTCACCCACCTCAAACTTAGCGCAGAACCCACAAGCACCACTAAACTCCCTTCGCCTTTCTCCATCCCGCGTCTCTCGGGGTTATCCGCCAGGAGAAACCCACGCGAGCACTTCGGAGCAATGACAGCAGCGCTCCGCTCTCAAAGATTTATTTCGGATTTTATTTTTCCTCTCTTTCTCTCTTTCTCCCTCTCGTGTTAGTTCCTTACGTACAATATCTTCCCGCACCATGTGTTCGCCTGCCGTGGGTGATCTTAAAATACAACGCTGATCTGTCACTACATTTTAAAATAAACTCTACTCGGGAAGGATGAGAAAGTGTTGTGATTTCAAGGTACTGGGGTCCCTTAACGTCTCGGAAACCTCGGGATTCAAACAGCCCCGGAAACTCGCACGGGGACGAGACTATAACTACTTTTCCCTAAAGAAAAGGAAAAAAAAAAAAAAAAAGAAGAAGAAGAAGAAAAAAGAAACACAACACCCTCGTGATATAAAAGTAAATAATCGTGCAGGGGGAGGCGGGGGGAAGGGGTGAATTCAGCAATGTTAAAAGCTAAACAACAGATCTATCTCCGGACGCTGCTGCTTCACTCAATTGCAACTAATAACCCATTAAAGACAGCGCAGGGGGAACCGGATTCTCTCCTGCAAAGCGACATAAATCCAGCGAAAACCCATTAAACCACCGCCACCGCCACCAAGCCACGCAGCACTACACACCACAGCAAACAACAGGTATACAACACAATAGGGCTGGTTTTCCTGGTTACCTCCTCGGGATCCAGTGTGGCACAAAGCACTGGGAGAGCCTCCTTTTTTTTTTTTTTTGCAACGCGCTTCGGTAATTTTCATTAAAAAAAAAATAGAGGGAAGGAGGTGGGGAGGGGGGGGGAGGAGGGAGGGGAGAGGAATAAATGGGTAGTAATTCGGTAAAATAAAATAAAATAAAATAAATGAACTAGAGTCTGCTGGTGTTTCTCCGGGCCATGGATGTGCAGGATCCCGATCGTTAGAAGTTTGCGGATGGGTTGCCTGGAGATTTGGTTACAATCAGGTTCATTTTTTTTTTTTTCCTCCTGAAACAAGTGAAGGCGATGGTTACTGCTGTCAATCTTGGCAATCAATGTGAGCGGCCATGTCGTAAGTATTCAAAGCATTTCCCGTCGTGCAACATCAGAAAGTGAGTGGCCAGGGCATTGATCTGAGGAAGGCAAAAGGAGGCAGGGCTCCCCCGCCCAGACAGCACAGGCAAGATGAGACAACACAGGGAGAGAGAGGAGGGAGAAGGGAAGGGAGGGAGAGAGAGGGAGAGAGAGAGAGAGAGAGAGAGAGAGAGGCTGGGAGCGAGCGGGGAAAGCAACAACTGCGGAGAAAGTGAGCACAAAACAGAAAGTGAAATCGGCGCGGGCTGCCAGCCGCATCCCCGCGCAGCTATCACCACTCACAGGGCCATTAGACACATGAAACCCTACACCGCTTGCTCTCGCTAATGACCACTGATTGCCCGGAGTGGTGAGGAAAGGTACTAGAAAGTTACCGGGGAGGGGGTGCGAGGGCGGGGCGGGGGCCGGAAAAGGAGGAGGGGGAGCGGGGGGGTCCCGGGGGAGCCGGTTCGCGGGGCCGGGGCGGCGCGGGGCCGGGGGGGCCGAGTCACACGGGGCCGGCCCGCCCTCCGCCCTCCCTCCGCCCGCCGCGCTGCGTGGGGACACACACGCCGGAGAGTCCCGCCGGCTCACGGGACACACCAGGAAAATAAAATTACAAAAAAAAAAAAAAAAAAAAAAAAATCTGGAGAAAGACGATGTGCAGGAGGAGGGAAGGGCTGGCGGCGTGGGGAGGGAGCGGGGACTACGAGAGGGAAGCACTCAGCAAGCGCTTACTGACAGCTGATAAATGGGTCTCTGAAGAGCCCGATCCCACAGCACGGCCGGGGGAGGGGAATAAAAGGGAGATGAAATGGGAAGTATAAATTACACCAGAGATGGGAGTCCAGCTACAGGGACCCGGGGAAGAGGAAGGGGAGAGAATGCACTCAGAGTCCACAAACTATTTAGTGATGGATTCAACACAAAGGTGACGAGTGAGTGCAGTGAAAGGGGAAAGACAGGTATGGCCGGAGAGGAAAAACTGATTTAGGACGGACTCGAGCTGAAGTTGGGATTCTCGTGGCGACGACGAGAAATTTTAGCAGCGGCAATATATAAATATCCCTCTCTCTGCCTACCAAAAGGCAACAGATAAGGATTGGAATATCAGCTTGAATACCAATTTAGGAACTCACGCTCTCTTGGAAGTGCTAATTGGGGGCGGGGGGGGGGGGGGGGGGGAAGAAAAATCTGGGAGAAAGAAGGGAAAACTATAAGGAGCTAAGGAGAAAATCAACCAGTGGCAGAATACTGCAAACCTAAGAAAGTCTCCCTGCTGTATTTTTGCATTCCAAAGGTAAACATAAAAGAGTCTTTCAAACTGTCAGGGGCCCACAGATCAGGTGGGCAAACAGCGCTGCAGAGCGAACGTCTCCCTCTTTTGATATTATTCACACCTAGGCTAAACTGTTGTTAAGATGGGAGTGCGGAAAGCAACCTCAAGCCCACAAAATGAGAGAGAGAGAGAAGTTGTTGATTCATCTCTGTATTTTTGGCACTTTCTCCCCATTTTCCAGAAGGCGCCTGGAACAGTTAGTAACAGACAAACTTTTTAATTTTAAAATAGCTTCATAACTTATAGAGGCCAAAAAGACGAGGAGAGAGCCTGATTTCGCTTTCCTTCTCTCTCAAGTAGAAATTTGCAGACTAGGTTAGACCCAGAAGCACACTCAGCCCCACTGCGAATGAACCTGGCTTCAGCAGGACGTGATGAAAATTGAGCATTAACGCGATGGCACAGGACAGATCTGACCTGGCTCTGTTTCATTTTGTTAACAAGCTGTAAAACTCGACACACTGCTGGAGTCGTGCACGTTGCATCCTCTGCCTTTGCTATCCGAGGTGCTATCGCCCCGCTCGAGGCGAGTTCAGAGAAAATGAGTTGTAAGTCAGAACCTCTTGGAATAGTGGACCTGTTTTAGACAATATTTTTGGCAATCCCACTACAATAAAAGGAGTAACCAAGTCGTATTCGGCAAGCAGCAAACACCTTGAAATAGAACTTTATAATCATCTAATAAAGCTTTATAATCAAATTAGCTAGATGAGAGTATAGTAGCTAATTTCCATGCACTCTTTCATTTTTAATAAAGACACTGAAAAGTGAAATTCAGAGACGGGGGGAACTGTATGATTGTAAATACTGAGTTTGCATTCACCTGCGTTCGGCTAATTCAAAGTATTCACCTTGCTGCAGCTACCCGGTGTATGGAATTAACAGCAGTATATAGCTGTCTTTCGAGATATTTCTCTGTCCTTTTTAATCTTTAATTATAAGAATTCCCGTGATTGACCACTAACGCTTTCCTTGTAACACATTTAAACCTGCTGCAAGTAAAGCAAACACCTTGACTTTTTGCGCAACTAGTGTAGCTTTGGCGCGCAAAAAGAAAAAAAATTAAAATGAGCTATGTAAGAAAAGAGATGTAAATCAGAATACAAGGACGAATAGTCTGCCTCAGTCTGCAACTCCAGTAATTTGTTACTGAAAGTTTTTTTCTTCCAAGAAACAGAAAGGGGGAAAAAAATCCCAACCACTCCTCAAATGTAGCATCTTCCTTATTAAATACGAAGCGGGAATGGGACAAGAGATAATTAAGGCAGCAGATAAATCCAACCGCCCACCTAGCTCCAAATCGGGGGAGCATCCCGCTGCACTCCCGAAATTCCAGTGCAGGGAATGACACTGGGTTGGGGCAGGACACGGCAGGGATGCGGCCACGCTCCCACGCGGAGCGCAAGGAACGCTCTCCAGCTTGTTGCTTCCCCTGTGTGATCAATTAAGTTACAGATGTAACTCACAGTGCCGGGGAGCGGCAACTTCTCGGCGGCAGGAGAAGAGGATTCCTTGGGCATTGTATGCAAATGTGCGTGTGTGCGCTGCACGGGGACAATTGTGCTTCCCTCTTTGTTTGCGTAAGTGAACACCCGCCGTGAGGATCCGTATACACGTGCCGAGAAACAAGAAAACGCTTTCACTTGTAGTGTCACCCCACGTTTAGAAACCGCGTTTGGAATTACTGTCCTTGCTTTGGCTTCATGAAGGCTAAAGGCAGGCAGCGCAGGCAGATGTTGAGGAGGGATGCTGACCTGCTGGGGGTCCCTGCACAGGGAAGGGACCGCAGGCGCTCACATCACGTCGGGGCACTTACCTGTGCACAGCTGTCATGGCATTTTGCGCCGTGTGTCTCATTAAATGTGTGGAAGTAAAGCAATATTCAACAAGCGAGGCAACCTGTCTGTGTGCTAAGTTGTACGTACCGCATCTTTAACCTGAGCAGCAAACCTGCAACTCCTGGAGAGTTGGCGGAACAGCCTCAGAAGTTTTGGATTCAAAGGGCAAGGAATTTCACTTTAAAAGTCATTCAGCCACTTCTAAACGGCCCTCTCTCCCCAGTTAATGCCGGACAATTAAAAGGCACGTTTATAAATTCCCTCTGCGGACACTGTCCGACAATGAAGGCTTGTTATAGGCTTGCTAAAGATGTTCGGATAAACTTTTGCAAAATAATCAACAGCATCTGAGAGAAAGCTAAAGGAAAAGAAGTTAAAGCCTGATCGTCCGATTGGGAAAAAGTTTTGTTAGACTGGATAGAATCATATGACTGCACGTTTCTTCAAAAGCAAACCCATCACCTGATATGAGTTCCCCTAGAACAAGAACCTCTGGCGAACTCCTCCAAATTTAGGGGACGTTTGCATTTTGTAACACTCAAAGCTAAAGATCTGCCTGAAAACAAAAACTCTGAATTCCTTACAGCGTCATCTGCCAACAAGAATGTATTGTCTTGGCAGAAAGAGGATCAAGGAGATTTTAATTTCATTTTAAACTGTGTATCATCTTGATAGTGAAGGGAAATGCCGCAGCAACAATCTCCCCTCTCCACGCCCCCGCCGTTTAAAAAAAAAAAAAAATTAAAAAAAAAAAAAAGGGGGGGGGGGTGAAGAGAGAACTGGAAAAACCACATAAACTTTTACAAAGAAAATAAAAGCAAGTTCGACATGAAAACCCCTTCCTGTCTCGGAAAGTTCATTTTAAAGGTCCCCTCTGTAAATCTAAAGTGCAAACACCAGGCTAAGGTAGTGAGTGGCTGGAATTTGCATGCTGATAAGAGAAGGCTGTTGTACTTACAGTGACAGAGGGCAGGCTGCAGAAGAAAAGCTGTTTGTGTTAGCCTGAGAGTCACCCAGGGCTGCAATGAGAGGAGAAGAGAGGAGTGGGAGTGCCAAGCTGGATACACCTTCACCGCATCTCATCACATCTGCCAGCCTCTCTCTCCCTCTCTCTTTCATTTCCACATTCCCTTTGTTCCTGAAAAAAAAAATCTACACGTCACATCAGTCCCCAGATGCAGTCTACACCAAAGAAAAAAAATGAATAATTCAATCAAACTGTGCATAGTCTCTAAGGCAATAAATCTATTGCACTTAAAGAAACGAAGGGTAATTACCGCTATAGAATTAGAATAAGGCCAGAGCGCGCAGGGATCCCAGGGTCTGTAAACTCCACGGTCAAATAAAGTTTCATTTATTTAATCCTTTGACAACCCCAATGTAAACTAAAGGGGAGGATCAGAACTTATTCCGGTTGGGTTTGAGAATGCTTGAAGTGAATGTTATAAAAGCAGAGCGCCCGTGATCTGTGACAAACACAATGCAAGGGAGTAGAAGTGTTTCACTGCATCACCTCCAGGGTCCGTTCCCCCCTCCCTAATGAAGAGCAGACCACACTCCCACTTCCACCGGCTCCTGCTGCTCGCTGCAAGTGCAGCGGGGATCGCTGGCAGCCAGCAGCCGCCTTACCTGCTCCCGAGCGCCAGCACAGCCTGACAAAAACTCAGGGGAACCGGCAATTTTGTTCCACGCTCTGGCGAAGAGAAGCCTCGGGGGATTTGCACCGGCAAGGATTGCCTCGAAACGCTGCCCCTGAGTCGCGGATGTGTGCGGGGCTGAGGCGGGGGACTGCCCGCCGGGGGCGGGGGGAGCCCGGCGAGAGCGGAGCCCGGCGGGGCGGGCGAGGCGGCGCTGCCGGAGCGCGGTGACGGACCGGCCGGGGCGGGAGGCAGGAGCCGCGCCGCTCCTGCTCCTGCCTCGCAGGCTGCTCCCTCGGCTCAGAGGTAAGATGACTCTACATTGTGTTTGTCCCCCCACGGGTACCCCCGGGTGACAGGGGTGCGCTGCTCTGCGAACGAGGGCGGTGGCTCGGGGCTATGGCTCAGCTCCTTGTGCCCGAACCGAGCCGGAGCTTAACGTCGTCATCTGCTGCTTTACACTCTCCATCACATTCTTTGCAAACTTCTCCTGGGGGGCTGGGGGAGGAGTGAGACTGAGAGGGGGAGGGGAACACTAACCCCAGGTGAGACCGTGCTCTTCAGATGCCGCAGACCCTCGCTCCGATGCCGCTGGGCTCTGCGCCGACCGGGGAGGCTGAAACACCTTCCGCCGGCGCGGAGCATCGCGCACCTCCCGTCCCTGCGCCGCTGTAGCAGCGGTTTGATTTATCCGAAACATCAGCGGGACTGTGATTCCGATGAAGGCAGAGCGGAGCGCGCTCTCGGCTGCCCGCGCCCGGGCCTGTCCATGTGCTTACCGCGCCACCGTGAGGCGGGCGCGGGCCCCGCACCGAGCGCCCGCTGCGCTCCCGGGGCAGCCGAACGCGCCGCGGCCGCGGGGACCCCGCCGAGGGCGGACGGGGGGCGGGCAGCCCGCAGCCCCCGGGGCTCCGGGTCAGGGTACGCCGCTGCCTCCCGCCCGCTCTCACGGGCCGGAGAAAGACGGAGAGAATTTAAGGAGAATTGAGGGAGATGGGAATACACAAAAAGAAAGCCCGCACTGGTGTTTTCTTTAACCCCCTGCCCCGAGACTTTCTCCCTCCTTCGCCTGTCTCGGCGTCGCTGGACGCTCCCCAGGGGAGCGGGGTGAGTAGGGCAGAGTGTATCTCGGCCCGCTCGTCCCGCCGGCACCACTCCAGTAAAACCCCTCCGACCCCCCTGCTGGAAGGCAGTGTCCCCTCGGAGCGTGTGCCAGGGAGCACTGCTGGCTCCTCTGCCCAGCCTCCTTCCCCGGCCAAAATCAGGCCAGTTGCACTGCCCGGGTTTTCCTGGAAGATTTTCCTTCTCCAGTCTTTTGGTTGATTTCAAGTTTGAGGCTGGGGTTTTGGTTAGTTTTATATTAATGGAAGGGGAATGGGAAAAAAGAAAAGAAGACTAGGCTGTCACCACCCACGGACAGCACCTGGGGTGACACTGCTAAAAGTTGTGGACAAGGCTCAGCACAATGTGTTTCTTACGCACGCTCCAGGCATGCAAACGCTATGGGAATGGATCTACTGTAGGAGACAGATCCATTTATATAGGGGCACAACACATCACTTACCTCTCACAAAAAGATTTAACCCAGAAGGGGGTTCCTCTCAGGAGGCTTTTAGCAGCTGGTGGAAAGCATCCTAGCTACTGGAAAGCATCCATCATGTCAGGGCATCCTGGCACCCAGAAAAGCACTGACTGCACCGGCAAGGTTGAAGTCACTTAACTCCTAGCTACTAGTTGCACTGGCGGAGTAAGCTCTGCAGATGAACCATGAGAACACTAATAACAGGCTCCAAAAAATGGCAATTATATTCAGCTATGATTAGGAATCACCTCAAGATTGGATACCTGCTCTTAAGCTATACATGCTTTTCATGTATAGCTTAAGAGTAGAAAAACAGTAGTATGACTGTGGATGGTGCAAACATTTCCACTGAAATGCATCTGCTGCTCCTAATCTGGGAATTTCACCTAACAGCTGGATTTGCCTGTTTGTCATCTTAATCATTTTTCTACTCCCATCTCTGTACAACAGAATGACCATAAAACACCGCTAACATACAAAAAAAAGCAGCTCGAGATTAACAGTGATTTTAAATGTACTCTTTCAGGAGCAACCCAAAGCCAAGCAAGAGATGTTTAAAGCAATCATCACTCATACTAAGGCATCTCTTCCTTGAGCGTGCACCTGCGTAGCCTCACATATTATACCAATTTTCCCAGCTTCAGCTGGGAATAGCAGAACTTGTCTTGTGAATGGAAGGACAGGAAGATCTATGTCAGGTAGAGCTATACCCACACGCACGTTTGAGGGGCTGGGAGGGGACTCGTGCTACAGGACCCCCTTACAGCCCACAGCAGCCCTATTTTATATTCCAGCCCAGAGTAAGCTCTAGGCCAGTGGTGAACATGAAGGTTGCTGAGGATCTCAGTGACAGATGCAAGGGCAGAAAAGCCCTTGCTAAAACATGATGACTGCAATCCCCTATCAGCACACCACGGTGCTTTTATTTTCTCACTGGCAACGTCCCATTCTGACAGCACATGCTGGAATTCAACAGAGCATGGACAGATTTTCTATTGTAACACTGCAATTATTCCATCAGTTTATTTTTGTTTCATACACCCACCCCCCTCAAATAAAAAATAACCCCACAGCAAAGCACAATTTTCAAAGTCCCTGACTGAGCTATTGCACTACAAACAAAATACTGAGTAAAAAAAATAAAAACAAACAAACAAAAAGACCCAAATAAAACCAAACAAAAATATCGAAAAACAACCATGAAGGATAGAATAAATAAACAAAGCTGTCTTTGACCTGAAGGCTGGCCCACACTGCAAATAAATGTATTACCACTTAGCCACATATACATGCCACATGAACAGAAATAAAAGAATCCTCAAGATAGGCCAATGATTTTGTATTTTATATTACTACCACTGTGCACCCATAAATTGCATTTAAGATGTTCCTTTGGGTTTGTGACAATATGGCCTTATCCTGTAAGCTCATGTCACTGCCAGTTTTTTCATCCAGAAGCTCAAGTCCTGTGCATGTAAAGTGCATGCTTCTTAGAATCTGAATGATGATGCCAGAAAGGATTAACAGTTTAGAAAATAACAAGAGGTTAAAATGTCTGCAAAGAAATGTTGGGGTACAGAGTTGTTTCAAGCTGTCCAATTTCATTTGGAGCTTATAAGTATCATGGCATATCCCACATGGGTAGTATGGCCATGTCCTCCCTCCTCTCCTCTTCAGGCACTTCACATTTTCTTACCCAAATATGCAGTAGTAACTTCTTGCAACAAAATTGACTAAGAAGCAGATCACTGTATAAATCTTTCAAAACATGTTTAAATATAGCTTAGTAAACCAGGAAGGTTGGGCAGAAACTGCTGAAAGCATTCATACCGGTAAAACTGAAATGTGACATGATCTCAACGTACTCCAACATTCGATTATATGAAACGTTTTTCCAGTGTAATATCAGATTTAAGACTGAAGTGAAGTAAATGCGATTCGACTGTTTTGGAATCTTCCTAAGACAAATGACTGAAACATCAAGGTGTTTTATTTCCTATTTGGATCAATGATCAATAAGTCTTATACATGAGAATCACGCATTTTGAATAGAAAACACACTTTTTTAATAAGTGCAAGTTAGACTGAATAAAATGACTATGTTTGGAGAGCAAAGCTCACTGTTTTTTAAGTCGTTGCAATCTATATAATTATGAAGTAACTTGAACAAGGCATCTTACATTGGTCCTAAATTTTTTACTCAAGTAAAACACTCATTGATTCCAACGTGAGTGTTGCCTGAGTAATAGAGTTCCCTGTCAAACTGTTAAAATCAGCTAACTTCTAAAAGCCTGCAGATTGATGGAATAACGTGATTATACTAAAGGTATGTATTTAATACGGAAAAAAATATTCAAGTTACATTTCACATTTACAATAAAACAAGGCAGTAATATAAGTAAATATTTTTAAGGGGTTTATAACTCTGTGCCTGGTCCTGAAGACACTTAAGCTTGTGACTTTATTTATGTAAGTCATGCCAGTGAATAAGTGCTCTCATGTCACAAGCATTTGAGGTTTAACATCTAGGACAATAGAAATAGGAATAAATTGCCTTTAAATATTCCACTAGCAAACCAAGACTGGTTTTTGCAGTGGATTGCACTGTAGGAGTTATTTTGGAATGTTGTATTTAAAAGTTTGTGAGTGGTGTTATACATTCTATCTGTTTTGAGTGAATAAGCTCATCATCAACGTTACATAGCAGAGTTAGATTTTAAAAAGGTTCTCATAGAAAACCAGAATTCCTTCACAAAAAACCAACATCAGACAAACGAAAAATACTGACATACACCTTTTTCTGATTTTTTTAAATGAAGTATTGAAAGCTTCATTCTAATAAGAATATTAAGTAAATAAATGTTAACTCTACTCAGTGCTATTAGCATAGTTGAAATAGTAGTTTATAAATTTTTGAGAGCATCAGCATCATGATATGGTTGTCATAGAAACTGCAACAATATGTCATTTCAATTAATTTTACATGCAGTGATGCTGAGGTCCGTGTAACAATTCTTTTAGGAAGTTCTAGAAGTAAATATTGAATAGCAGGAATAAAAACATTAATAGGTAATTGTACTCTTCAATTATTACTTAATTAACAAAACAGGGAGAAATCTAAATTATTCTAAAATAATGACGGCGCTGGGGGAATTAGTTAAGCAGACTTTGACTTCAAAACACCAAAATTAAAGACAAAAGCTATGGAAACATCCAAACTTTAAGTGAAAATGTATCTTTTCCCAAATGAAGCAGATTTGGAAAAAAAAATGTAAAAAAAGATTTATTCCTGATCAAGAAATATAAAACATGAAATAGTTTTAAATCATCAATGTTCCTTTTGTGTGTGTGAGAACCAAAAAGTCAAATGTTACAAATTCAGGACCATAATACAAGATTTTAAAAAAAGCTTTAAAGGTAGGAAATGTAACATGAATAGATTTATTTTTCCTGTATAATGCAGCTACTGTGTGTTATGAATGCTACCTTAAGTAAATCATTGCCAGACACACTCAACATTAATGACTTGATTACTAGAACAGAAAAGCTAACCAAAATAAAGGCAGTGTTTCTAAAAAAATAATAATTGTATTGTAGTAGTGTGAATTTTTTACTTATTATTTTTTATGTTATAGGGCAGCAGAAACATATACTCCTGTTTTCTTATTGCATTTGTATGATACAATACCTAACCTGATAGTTGATATATGAAAGAAAACACTGAGCAGACCGTAATGAGAAAAAAAAATTAGATTTTCAACACATTTTATACAGCAATCAATAATTACATAGTATATTTTGTTTAAATTTACTGAGTTGCCACAGAGACTAGAATGTGCAAGACCTTTCAAACCGAGATGTGAAACAAGCTGTTTGTAAGTAAATAAAAACTACCCATATTAAAAAAAAAAAATTAAAAAGAAAAAAGAAGAAAGCCCCTAGCCTACGGAAGCTATCTGCAGTGAGAAAGGAGAAGCATCTAGAGCCCTCCTTTCTGATAGGATTAAGGAATGCTACAAAAGAAGCATTTAAATCTCTAGTTTTCCCTGACAATTAACAATGAAAAGCAGATGTTTACAAAGCTATTTTACATGCTCGTTTATAAGATGCTAAAAGATGGTTTGTGGATGGTAAGAAGGAAGAGCTGGATAACTGCTTGTCTGGTGTATATTTAAAAGCATTTTCATTGGCTCAGTTATTGTTAATAATGAAAGAAACACTTTGTGCTGTATAGCTGTGACTATAGAAAACTGCCGTCGTAAAGTCCTCAACAAACTCTTAAGATGCAATTTACAAAGATAATAATAACACAGAATTATTTCACTTCTCTGAATGCTACACATTTGCATACCAGGACTGTGTACAATATACTCATAATGCACATTCATAACAACAAGGACTTCTTAACATTGCAACAGCACAAGATCTGTGCATTAAAAATCTACAGTTCCAAGTTTTCCTTTTTGGTGGGAAACCATTTGTATAAACCAGATGCTCTGCATCTACTCAGAGAAAGCTCACGTTCAGTTCTACACCTTTATTGAATGGGATCATATCAAGAAAATTACAAAACAACGTAAGGTAGCAGCAAGATTAATAAATTCCTCCTCATACAGAGACATGGCCAATTAAGTTTTCACGCAAATTTGAGCAGAAGTCTGGTCTATAACTGTGAGTCAGGAGATGTGGGCTCTATTCCTGGCTGTGCTACAAACCTACAGAGTGTTTCTGAACAAGTCACTTACACCAAGTCACTTGAGTAGAAAAAATGCTAAGAATGCCTGCGTCGAGCTCAATTTAGACAGATCCATATCTGCTTCTATCAGATGCGTGCGAATGTGGGCATATTTCCCTAAAAACCTGGGGCCTACCCTTTTTGGACTTTGCATCTTAGCCTGTTTCTCTGCATGGAGGGAGCCTGTTGGGGGACTTAATTCATGAGAGACTCCTCACACACCAATTATATTTATGCATAACAAGATTCCCACTAAAAGCCCCAGCCCCACTTGCTTCACGCATACATTTCACTTCACACATTTGTAGGAGTCCTGTTTACTCTAATAGGATTATTCACTCTCTATAATTCTGGGCGTCTAAACTTCTGCAGTATCAGGAACTAAGTTAATGGAACAGATAACGTGTAGAAATACTCAAAGTTAGTAATGTGCTTCAGCCTTCACACTTACAATCCTGCATCACATTTGATAGAAGGATTTTTAAATATTACTATTACAATGTTCAGGTACAAGTAAGACAATGCATAGCTGACTTGACATTTTAAATTTTTGAATTATTATCATATTTACATTCTCAAAACAAACAAAGCTGTCTTTGCAAAGTGTCAAATAATTCCAAAATCTGCAGTTCTAATCATAAAAGGCCCTCATAAATCACCTGTGTTTTGCCACCATCCAAGCTGCTTTTGGTGTCTGCCTCAGCTACTGAATAAATTCTAATTTTTGTTAATGCTTATGTTATTCCTACTACTTCTCCAGTTGTGAATGAATATATTACACTAAAGTACAAAAATATTTAATTCATATTAGTTGGCCAGATTTCATTTCCTCGATGGACTCTTCCGCAACTCAGACTTCCCCACTCCGGGACACTCTCTTGGACTAAAATTGTGCTACATGCATAATGATATGCAAAGTAGGTCAAGTTTCCAATGTGCAGCTACAGCCCTCCTTAACTTCACCCAAATGGATACTGCTCACATGGTGAAAACTAAACATGCATAGAAATGTTTACAGAATTGGGGCTGAAAGTAGCAAACAGTCTTCCCGCCTTGGAAGGTTTTTTACCGTAACACAAATTATTTACACAGAAATCTAACAGTAAGGGGTAATTGAAAATATTTTGTCTACCTTTCAACAAAACACCATGAGGAAAATACCTTCCCAGCAGCTGTTATTGGTAAGGCAGAATGGGACAAAAGAAGGAAACAGCTTCTCCCTCAGTCAGTAACAGCCTGTGCTGGTGCTGCACTACTGCCAAGTACCAAACTGGCTAATAAAACACAGCTCACAACTGCCCACTTTTTCTAGTACCACATACCCCAGCCCAGAAAACACAAAAGGTATCCTCCCTTCTCCCTCCCCTCCTTCCCACAGAAATCACACTCCTGGCTGGATCCTTGACTGCTGGCCTGCCACAACCACAGAGGAGGGGATACAATCTGACTCTGTCTCAGTATTTTGCCGTTATTTTAATTTGATGGTATTTTAATAATATGGAGCGGTTAGACTCCTCAGACAGCCATCTGAAATGTTGGTGACTAAGAATTCTGTTCTGGGGAGGTTCTTTCTTTCCTTTTTTCAAAAATTTTTCTTCTCTTCTGGTTTGAACATTTCTTTCAATTAGCTTTCTCATTTAAGCAATAGAAAGGTATGCCCAAAGTTAGCATTATAGGGTTGGGGTTTTTTTTCAATTAACTTAGGAAATGTTTACGGTGTTCATCAAAGGAGCTCATGTTCCTGGAAGTTGGAATTAAAAGGAAAAACATGTTAAGCAAAAAGAGAGCACTTTATAATCAGTATGGTCACACACACCCCAGATCCCCAACTTGTATAGTCAGCAAGCAATCATTTCTTTAGTATGGCAATTTTCCACTTAAGCACTGAAACCTCAACCTCGATTGTAAAGCAGTATTCAGGGGGTCATAGCTTCTGCCTTTGCTTTTCTTGTCCTTTCTAGAGCTTAGAGTTGCAAAGGAAATTTGTTATCTTATGGTTTTTTTAATGTACAAAAGTGGGGAGAGCTGAGTGCGGTGTAGCAGCGTATTAGATTTGAATGCACACCTTTATCACATTCACACATGACAAACCTTTTATAGAACATCCTCCACAGTCGTGTTCAGCACAGGGAGCAGTTCCTGAAAAATGACACAAAATTCTGACACACTTCCTAAAGTTCTGGGTCAAAGGAAGTGAAAGAGGGATTTGTCGAGGCCTATTTAATGAGTCTGAGGAAGGAAAACACTAAAATCTGTGGTTTAAATGTAATAAACTATACCAAATCCTTTTTTCAATTCGAAAAAATTCATCCCTCTCCTAAAACAGTATTTGGCACACTTGTTTTCCAAGAGTGAGATTCAAACTTTTCAAAGCCCTTACATAAGGAACTTGCTTCTTTTTATTCAAAAAATTAATGAACGATACAAATCCTTTGATTTACAGAGAAGCTTTTTTTTTTTGGAGAATATTAAGAGATTTTACTGTTGATATTTCCACATTAATATACATTATTTATCTCCACAGGGTGGCGAAAAAGAGAAAATTGCAAAGACTTACTGGGTGGCAGGAAGTGGGATTCACTATAATCAACAGCAGCAGGGGACTCTTTGAGGTTGTGTTGCAAGATATATTCAAGACTTTAGCAGAAAGAAAATAATTGCATTTAATATTGTGCTGGTGGGAAATAACATATGTTCAATCTTTTCCAGCTTTTACACTTACAGTTAGATTTCGACTCCTGCCCTTTTGATGCAGAGATACTACTCCTTAAAATCTGGATTTTTTTTTAAATTATTATTTTTAAACACACTTATGCAGAGAATATCCTGTTACTAGCCAGCTAGAGTTTTATGCTACTTGCAAATTTTACTTCAAAAATTTACTGAGGTTTCATGAACATATTCAGTGGACTAAATAAATAGCTCTATGTTCAATAAGCAAGCTATTGCCAAAACACAGTAGAGTTTCCATCATTATTTTATTTTAGACTTTTCTTTAATGTAAAACCAAAAGATTATATATTTTGTCAGATGTTTGCTTAAAATTTCATTCTGGTTCAAATCACTACATTTCTTAGAAATTCAGAACTTCTTAAAAATGGGTGTAGTTCTGTCTATGTAAAGAGTAAGTAATAAGTTGGTGAAATATTTGCAGTTAGCTAATACAAAAAAGCTGACAGTCATATAAAGATTTTCCACACTTGAAGGGAATAAAAATTTGTGCATATGATAATTGAGCCTCAATCTTAGTTTATAGCTCATAAAAGTTCAGGAAATTAAAAGTAGCTGTCTAGTTTAAGCTAATTGTGCTCAATAAAGAATTCCTTTATAATCGAATACATACACACAGAGAGGTATCACCATAGCAGATTTCAATATTGCCTGGTTTGCCCATGAAGGAGAAGAGAAACTGGCACTGGAAAAGTCTGTCCCTTTTTCCCACCTTAAAAAGGATGTAGAAACAATTCACTTAGGCTAGATATCAGTATTTTAAAGACTGAGGCAAGTGAGATGCCTTCCAACTTGCACAATAATTGCGACTCTTGTCTAGTCTTACTGTTTACCTTTAGTCATTCCCTGCTGTGTGCTACTCCAGAATGGGTGTCTCGGGGCAGATCATCACCTGTGTAAAAGGCTAAAGGGACAGTCATCATTTACACCATATGCCAATAAGATCAGCCTATTCCTTCCCTATGAATTTAGCAGCACACTTAAGGGAACCATATGAAATTATTTTTCAATGAAAATCTGTTAAAGTTGTAATTTTTTTTCATAACCCTATTGCTTTATTGATTTTCTCTGTAAATACAAATGGAATTACATGCATATATGAGTAAAAACACGTAACAGATTTCTGGAATATGAAAGATGCCAGACCTGGACTTTATATTGACAAGGGCTTACAGGTGGCTACAAAAAGACTCAAACTGGGAGCTATGTGTGGGAGGAGGAGGTGGGGGAGAACAATCTTCCAATCAAGAAGAGTCTTCTTAAAAGCCATGTCAAGGCTAAACAGGTTGGTTCATTGGTAAAATGTTATACGCTACATATGTACTTCACAAGCTGCAATTCCACGGTTACTTTACATGGCTTAATGGCTGGCATTTATTTTTTTTACTTTTTACTTTTTTAAAAAAATATTTACTTTTCTTGCTCCATCCTCACTGCCAGCAGTAACATAACATGGCTCCATGTTCTGTCAGCTGAAGCAACTGCTGTGGGTTTGGGAGGCAGGGAGAGGGGAGTCTGGTGTGATTTGGAGTAGTGCAGCCACACAAATACTAGTGCTGGCCCCAGGGGGAACAGCGGTAGGGAATGGGTGCTGGTGTGGAGATCAACCCAGAGAAAAGGTGGAACTGCAACCTGCGGGTGGCATCCGATGGCACCTTAAATCTACAAAGAGTTCAGGTCGTCAGAGCTTCGTCTAGCAACCAAGGCTTTCTATTCTTTCCCTTGCCTCAGCACTAACACCCACGTAAGTTTGCAGGAGCCAGCCCAGGGAGGCTGCTCGTCTGTAAGCTAACTCCACAAAGGGAAAAAAAAAAAAAAAAAAGAAAATAACTAAGAAACAAAAAAACTTTTCAGCCAGATCTGCTCCAAGGCGCAACTCACAGAAGGATCAGACAAGAGCCAGTGCCAGCACAGTGCAGAAGGTGGAAACACAGAGCCACAGCCAATAGAGAAGAGGACAAGGCAGCCCAAACTTAGATCAACTCCAGCTGTGATGGACCCAGAGCCGGAGCCAGCCTGACCGCTTAGAAGCTTCCTAAAACCTCTGCACTTCCCCTAAAAACACCGAGATAGAATGAGTAAGTACATGGAGTTTAAATTACCAAGATACCAGAGAAATAAAATCAGGATTCTTACTTAAACACTGAACAGGTCAAGAAGCAAGAAAAAGCCCCCATGGTCTTAAAGATATCTAGCAGAGTTTCTGTAGGGTGTGACAGGCCAGGAAAAATCCTTCCTGAGCTACACAGATCATACATGTGAGCAAATTTCTCCTTTCTAAGCCTTCATTGCGACGATGAGAAGACAAGGTAGAGACCGTTTGAGAAGGATTGAAAAAAGACTGAAACCAAAAATAGTAGGAGCTAGCATTTGGAAAATTAATAGTGTGGAAGACAGCACGTTTTTTCTCTGTGCAAATATCTAAATTCTGCCATTCCACACCCACAAAATATGAATATTTTCTTGCTTGAGGGTATGTAAGTTTTTAGAACAAACAGATTTATCTGGCTAACTAACTTTGTAAGGGTAAGTACATACACATGATGAAGTGTTGGAAAACCAAATTTAAAAGAAAGGAGAAGAATACTTAGGAAATATAAAGTCAAGAACAAGATTTCTAATATTACACTCACACTATAAATAAAACAGACAAAGTCTAATATGTTCACTACAGTAACATTATTAAGAAAAAAATCTCTGTAAAAGCTAAATTTGGTAATTGCAGACAAAAGCTGCAGGGAAGCTACAAATGATTGGTGTGTTAATTCCTAAAAGAGAATAGGCTATTTGGAAGTACATAAATAAACAGGTATTAGTCAGTAGGTTTAGCTTTCCTATTGAAGATTGTACTAGTTGGAAGGAAAGATAAAATCTATCACTGATTTAGGAGAAAATACCTAAAAAACTTTAGAGAAGTTTATATTGACCATATACTTGCCAAAAAGGCCCAGAATGAAGAATTCTAGCAGACAACAAGGTGACACATGGATTGTTCCCAGATATACATTGACTAGCAGGCAGGTCTTTGAATCTAACTAGGATAAATCAGTATTTACACATACTTTTGTGCTCCCACTCCCTGTCTTCTGCTGATAACTTAGGAAATCAGTATAAATTATTTGCAGACACAAAAAGAGATGTCCTAAAGGTAAGTAGTGTACTCAAGGTATGTTAAAGGTTAACACAACCACATTCTGGAGGACAGCACTGGAGAGCAGTGTAAAGGATACTTCAAGGAGAAAACGCTGGAAATCAGCTATCAGATGAATTCAAAGAAGAGAAAAAAGAGCAAAAGTCATTCACACGCAATCAATACACTTTCAGATTCGGAGAATTATTGGATAACAGATTTTTAGAAATAAAAGTTTCTCAAAAATAAAAGTTTCATGTGTTATGTCCTCTGGTCCTATGTACAGTTATTGAGGAGAGGGAAGGTAAGGAACTCAACTTTTAAAGCTTTGATTACTGGCCTGCCCTGGCTGAGATAATAAAAGCAAAGTTTGGTTAATCCAATTTGGATGTATATTGATTTGTTGTTGTTGTTAGCAGCATTGCTCTGCTGTACTTTCTGCCTTCTTGAGCAAGCAGAAAGAAACCTGGGAAGGGAGAAATGCATGGCATGGGGAAGAAGAATAGGATGGCATCCCTGAGGATGGGAAAATGGGCTTTGATGATACAGCTACAAAAACACCTGTAAATCCCATGTCTTTCCACTCAGCTTTGTTTATACATATTTGGTAGAAGTCCTCAAAAGTGGATTTTTGTTAGTCAAGCAGATCAAGTCCATTGAACTCAAACTGTAGGAGCACAGCTGAAGGATTCAACCGCTCTTAGTGGATGGACTTAATTAGAATCAACATCTGATTCATTAGATTCTATATATATCCTTAGGGAATTTGTCAGAAACAAGGCATTTTTTAATTGTTATAAAAACAAAAAAAACAAAACCCAAGAAACAAAACAAAAAGCAATGAGGCACAAGTTTTTTCTTAACAGTAGATACATGAATAAGAATATAAGGACCACAGAATGTCTTTCCCATGTACATTAGTTTAACCTAGAAACTACAACTCTTGCCTAAGCCAGTCTCCACAGAGTGGGGATTTTAACCAATACTTTCTTTAATCAGTAGGTGTAGGTAAGACAACTGTGTACCTTTGAGGGCAGCCTGGAACTGCTGTCGTCAGAGCAGATGATCCAGGCAATGTTCGTCAATTATCCCATGCTGTGTGCCACAGGGCTGTTCAATCCAGCATGCTTCCTCACAGTCCTGCCATCACAACAAATTATGATATACATACAGGAAACTTTACTATAATACAGTTATGAACCAACCACTTTAATTTAATGGAGCACATATAGTATCACAAAACAGGAACACATTTCTTACCTTAAAATGTTGTTACAAGTGGGCAGAAATCACTGGTCTCCTTTTGTAATGAGTTCATGATATCAAATGTCCTCTTTATTGAATGTTAGTTACTGGGAAAATTCATGGGTGATCAGGAGTCTTTTAAAATCTGCTGGCTTGTCACTCATCTCCTGTAATACCTTAAGAAATATGTCCTTGCCTGAGTAGATGCTTTTGTACCATAAAAAGGAAGCAATAAACCCCCCCAAAACACAGTGAATTAAAGATCTGCAAATGCATATCAGTACAGCAAATATAAATTGCCTTACTGTATTAATTGCCTTATTTTAGTATTATAAAAACTTTAAAGTAGTTAAAGGGCCCTGGAAATCAAGGTTGCCTTTTTTTTTTAAACAGACTGGAGCCATCTTCAACTCATCCAAAATCCTAGCTCTCCAGCGGAAAGACAGATAAAAGGTTAAATCATTAGAGAAACAAAGAGTAATCCAAACAAATTCTTTCATCCTAAATTGTCACCAGGATTACAAATCAAATAATTACAATGCAAGAATATGAACTGAGTTGTTTATAGGCAATGTGCAAATTTAGAACTGCTCTACAGTGAAGGTTATTTTTTTATTCACACTGTCCTGGACTAGAACCTCTTTTCCTGCACAACTGTTAGAAGTCCTGCAAGTGTACATACACTCTGCATGTTTCTCCGGAATTACAGATATGAGCATTTGAAGTTAAGAATTCTCAATTAAATTATATATAGTTACATACTATCTTTTGGTGTCTTTCTTAAAATTTCAAAGTTATTTTAAAACACAGTACTTACCTATTTACACATTGAAAAGTTGTACTTTAAAATGGAAACAGTTATGGTTCCAATCTGCTACTCACAACATACAAAAATAACAGATATACATAATTCCAGTAGGCACTGTAATTTAATATTTTAGCCTTTACCAAGAAAAACATTTTCAGGCAGGTTTTTCTGACCAGAAGTTTATGAACTAAAGTTGGAAAGGTGGTTCTATAAGCCAAGTAAACAATTTCACTATCAATGAATTTCTCCCTTGCTTCCAAGGATCTATTGCACACAGAGACTTCATTAAAGCAGCTTGCAAAAAAAAAAAAAAATTGTGCAACATATTTGCCTTTCATGTTGCAACTTAATTTACTTCAGTATGTTATCACACGCTTCAAAATAAGTAATCTTAAATTTAGAATTCATTACTTTTTTTCACCAACAAAAAAAATATAAATAACTTTAAAAGTCATTGTTCTTTTAATATGATAAATATTAATTTTATTGATAAAAATTAATTATATTGTTTTCCCAGAACAACAAAACCACCATCAAAGAAAAAAATAGCCATTGTCTGCATGTTAATTTCATTACATATGTAAAAGATTGTTGTCTCTGTTCATTTGCTCAACTGTTCAACAGTCAGAATTCATTTTTATCAGCCCAACAAAATAAATTCAGTCCCTTTTAGCTGTGATACAAAATGACCAAAGACTAGACAAGCCCAACTCACAACTGCATCCCATTCTACCAGGCACTACTCATAGACAAAAGATACACAATAAAAGACAGATTCTATCCTGAAAAGTCCAAAGTTTAACAGACAAGAGAAACAGAAGGCATGAGGAAAGGATGTAATGTCTAAATAAAGGTGTGGAATGTGGGGAAAAGAGAAGGTAAGAAAATGGCTATATGGTCACAGCCATTACATTACACACACATACATTTGCATTCCTACAGAGATATATAGATATATGTATATTTATATGCATGAAGACACAAGAAGACAAATACATACATAGAATATACACACTGATGATTTTACTTCCTGAAGAAATCCAAACACTTTGGAAAAAAAGAAAAACACCTTGCTCAACCACACTCATAATGCATGGTCATAAATTTTACTATAAACTTTTTTCCCAAGCAAAACCTTTGTTCAGATTTCCTATCATACAAACTAAATATTTTTGTTCTATCTGAATAATAGATATATCTTTTTGTGTAAGTGTCTTAACATTTATAACCAGAAAGCAAAAACAATGCTCAGCTTTCTAACACAAGTGAAATTAGTGCCTATTAAAAGAGAAGCTAATAGGGGCCAGCACAGAAAAAAAATACAACTGGGTTTCTTCATGGTCTTTCTCACACACCTCTTGCTATGCCAGTCTGTGCAACGCTCTCTTTCATTGGCTGTTTGTCTAATCCTAATCCTTGCCTCCATGCAAGAAGACACGAGTTTTGTGGCAGTCAAAGCAAAACTGATCACTAGTACAAGATGTATGCTCAGAGAAGGGCAAAACACTCATGGAAAAAGGAAAATCAAAGATTTCCAAGATCTAGCACCACCCTTCAACATGACTTCAGACAAAGTTCCCCTGCTTACCTCAGTGTTGTAATCTTTGACCAACATCTCTGTCCCATTTCAAACTCGCACAGGTATCACCATTAGAGTCACCAAGCTGCTGCAGAGACCACAAAGTGATAGTTTTAAATAAAGGCAATACTGTTTAGCAGGGATGCTAGATGAGATAAATGATTTATTCTGCTGAGCTCCACAGAGATGTACTAGAGCCACGAACATCCTGAAAGAATTCTGCACCTGCCTAAATTCAGAAAAATCTTCCAACAAAAGGTAAGATTTTATTTTAGGTGTAATCTATCTTTTTTCTTCTGCTGTATTTCTGCAAGCATACTTGCCCACCATTTTACTTTAACTATCACCAAATTATACGTTTTGTTGTTCTGTCCGGTAGAGATTTTGTCATTCTTATTGTTGCCAGAACAATAAACAGCTCCAAATAAGTTCCCCTTACACAGCCTTGGACATGCTAAAAACTTACCTCTTAAAGTCTGATCACACATGAATTGTGTTTGAACTTTGTCAGTCCTTAAAGCAGAAAGTTTTCATTTTTCCTGACAGAAACACGAGAAAATATAGATTGAAAAATTTATTAAAAAAAAGAAAAATAAGACACATCACTTAAACACAGAATTAAATGTATTTCTCAGTGGCAGTCAAGGAGAACACTCTGAATGCTCATTTAAAACAGAAAGTATATATGAAATATATACATGAAATATAATGCATAGACTTGTCAAACAGAAGGAATATTATAACAGCAGATCCAGGCCTGTTCCTTTTTTACTTTCACTAGTCCACAGTTCTCCTGATTTGCATTAACAAGACTGCTGCCACTGGTAAGTCTCTTTGCATTTGACATGAAAATTAACAGAAGACTAATTTTAGGAATATTATAAACATACTTCTAGAAGTATATCACAGGGTTTTTTCAATATGCAAAACCTTTTCCTCCTGAATACCAAGGAGAAAACCTTCATGCATATAAATATTCATTCATTTTCTAAGTTCCTCTTTAAAAGTCTAATTCCCCCACATTTCTCGGTTTTGGGACAGCTGGCCATCAATACTGAACAGAGGGCTGAAATTCTTAAAATTAAATTGAAATTGTTAAAATTAAAATGAAATTGTTAAAAGGCTTTCTGGAATGGGTGTCTCCTAAATCAAATATTAGAGCATTTCCCTGAGTTTATAACATGCAGTATAGCCCAATGGCTTGTTCATTGCAGTAATTTCCCTTCTCTTCTGTTTTCAAGTTCCTTTTTTCTATTTGGTACACATTTGTGTCTATTCCTGTTCTTATAACACAGAATATATGGTAAGAGCTTATCCAAGAAACACTTCATGGTAAGAGATGATCCAATAAACACTTTTTAAAATGTCCTAAGATAAGTTACACAGATCACAAAGCACCCAAATAAATGGTTATTGCATTGAAGCACTCAGCATCTTTAACACTGTCCACAGCAAACCAAAGTTGTTTGAATAGTTGAAAATGCAGAGAGCAGCCTATATTGGTCCATCTCAAACACAACTGCTTAAGCAGCATGTCTTCACTGTGGTTTCCAGATTCACTAAGCAGAGATTCCTGGGAGACACCACTTTTTTGGAAGAGCAGCATTGCCCACTATGAAATGTCTTTCAAATCTCAACACTTAGTGGAGCCATACTGTACCTTTAAAGGTAACTACATGCACCTTTCAAAGATATTAAAACACATCTTGTAGCAGCCCACCGAGTGCTGCCAATATGCCCTTGCTGTATCTACATGTGCTGTACCTACAGAGAAACAGAGATACAAAACGAGGTCTTGATTTACCCCACACACAAAAACCATCTTTCACATAACTGCAAGGAAAACTCTGACCTCTCTAGTCCCTATGCCTTAACCACTTGACCAACACAGCCACCCACATACCCTCCTTAGTAATTATTTCCTAAGAAATAAACGTAGCTCAGTTGCAAAACTGTAGCATAGATAGACTGAAATAATTCTTCAGCTGCTTGTACTTACAGATATAAACAGTACACAGCTCATAATCCACCTGCAGTTTTCAGAAGGTTTTGATGTCAATGCTGTTCAAACACATCCTCTAAAATGTTGAGTCTATAATCCCTCAATATGTGTCAGATAAAGGATTTCTTATTGATTTGAGGTCAGGATTTCAGCATAATGAAACTCATGCAAACTTAAGGCTTTTTATGTTGTTTCTTTTCCTTTGTCTGGCTACTCCCTTTCCACTTTTAAACACGCAACCTGTGATCCACGAGACTTAGGAAAAAATCCTAAACTGTTTTTCTTGTAATTCAGTACATCCAGATAAAACCATGCTAGAAGGTTATTATTGATGCCTTGTTTGCTCATGCTATTCTCACAATCTATTATATGTAATCCCCGGATATTCTGAAGAATCATTGCTAGAATTATAGAACCTTTGTTTGAACTTAAAGTTTTGGTGAGTGAAAGGTATCTGCTAATAGAAGACAAGCTTGGGAAAAACCTGGAGAAAACTGTATTTCCTTACTGCTACTATTTTTGCAAACTAGCCACAAAAATATCATCCTAGGTAACCTCAACAAATTGGTTCAGGTGCCTAAGGTTAATATTCGCAGTGTTTTCCTGGGACATATCTTGCCCTCCTTAACACATCCAGTGCTGCATCATTAACTCATTAAGTTTATTTAAAAACCCAACTCCCTATTTGTGTGGTAGGCTGCAGCTAACAGGCTGTTTTGTAAACTGAGCAAGTTTATGCTTGGTCTGTGTTCATGTAATGCTGAAGATTTGTCTACATACAAAAGTTATGCCTAATTACACTGATTTAATTTAATCAGCTCAAGCCCTGTACTGTGATGAGATCATAAGGTTGCTTTCTACATGTGAAGTTCCTCAGTGGGGAAGACGGACACGACCCTTCTACACTACTAAAGTTGCATCCACATGCTGGCTACACCTGCACAGTACTTCAATAAAACATTTACAGCCAAAGTATTTACACTGCTCTAGAACCTGTATTTTGAACACAACACATTTCTGAAAGAGTGCACGGCCCTTAGAAATTTTGGTAAGAGGAATTTTACTAGGAATTGAAATACTCTTTTTTGATGTGCATTATTTGAGAGCTGATGGAAAGTTTCAGATATAATAGTCAGTCCCTAGTCTGAATTCTGGCAGAACCAACTTCCTGAGCTTCTGTAGCATCCAGATAGCTGAGAAGGTGTTGCAGTTTCCACTGTGAACAATCCCTAACTTTGGATGCTTTTAAATAGCACTCAGGATGCATTTCTATTTGTTGCTTAGAAAACTGAAAAACTGAAGTTGCAAAGTCACCTGAGTCAACATAACGTAGTAAATATTTGAAATTTTAAAAAGTGCTGAAAATATTTCAGAATTTTTTTCAATTTAGGATGATATTCTTTTCAGCAGATTGCAAAATGCAATGGCTCTTTGTTTCATGGTAACACTGAACTATAAACCAATGTGAAACATTAATAATTTTAAATCTTATTAATGGAAATACCTAATCAGAATACTTAATCATTGACAACATTGTTATTTTTGTAATTAAACAGAATCTCTATTCTAGGGCACTAGGAACTGAGGAAAAATAGCATTTAAGTATTGTGGTGGTCAGCTATTATAAAGCCCTGGAATACGTAGCTTCATTAATGGAACTTCAACAGGTAGAAAATGTTTTAATAAACAGATTGCTCTGTAAGCAGTGGAAATGTTCATAGTGTGGCTACCATGTGATTTTCTGCAAAGCAATCCTCTACTTTAATAGTATAAAAACATTATTAACTCCATGGACATAATGACAGAAACATTTACATGCTAGCAGACTGTAAAAGCAGTATGTTATAGACTCTTGGATTACCTGGGGACAAGGTTATGGAATATCCTATGTGAGTTTTCAGTGCTGGATAAATAACATCATTTGCATGTGGGAATTTTTAGGTATAATATTATTTCCTCACAACATTCCTGTAGATTCAGAGACAAAAACACAACAAAAAGTAAGATTTTTGTACATATATATACATATACACACACATATATACACAAATCACAGCGTGCATGAAAAAGACTATGTTCTCTTACTCATGTATTATATAAAGATTATAGATGCATATTCCCTTACAAATTGAATATCTTATGAAATTCGGTATAAGATAGTGAAAATACAGATGGAGCATTTAGGCTTCTCTCTCAATTCTTGTTATCGTCCATAAAGCAAAAATTGTCTGAAATGGCCAAACCTGTCTACAACAGACACAGCTTTTTAAACTGGATAAATGAAAGATACACATGGCCCAAAAACTTTCATGTTATAAATCACTCCAGAAATAACGATGGATTTATAGCTCCCTCTCAAAAGTGCAGACAAGCACTAGTCTGATCCAAACCCTTGGGATCAGGCAGGTGGCCTGATACACCCTCACTCCAGACCGTTTGGATCCACCCAAGCATCAGCACTGAAAGTTACCAGCAAGGCATAAAGCATTTGGAACTGTAGCATATTTACTATTGTTCATGTTTGAAATGTTGCTTTAAATATTTGGTGACTTTCTGAAGTTTTATTGAGGAACATTTGTTGGTTATTAAATTGCTCCCCCACTCCGTTGCTCTATAGAACAACACTGAACTCTCTTGAAGGCTTGGGTGGCCCAACAGTCTGTGGCTGCTCTCGGACTTCCCTTCCTAGATATATTTACCTTACTCCCACCATTTCATATGGAATTATTTGTTGGTTTCTGTGCCATTCCTTCCTCTGAGGCTGCACTTTCATCTTACTGAATTTTTATCTTTTAGATTCCTTTTGCTTCTTCAAGGGGTAAACAGATTGAAGAAATGATTCCAAATGTAACTCTCTATGCTTCCATCTCTTTGTGATTAGCAGGCACTTTCTGAAAGGCACAATGATAGATTCCTTTGTATAGTGATTTCTCTGCAGATCTCACAAATAAGCAACAAAAAAATTCTCAGCTAATATGGAATTTCAGCTTAGATGGTCACAAATTAACCAGAGAAGGGTGTGTGTTATTTTAAACAAATTACTCACATTTTCCATTTTTGGTCTATAGCATAAGAAATTAGATAGTTAATTTTGAATGCAAAACTTTGTACAGCGTGCAAATCATGTCTGTATGTCAAAGTAAAATAACAAACCTAATGAGGAATGTTAAAAAAGCAAGACCCATTAGTTTAAAGATACATGGAAGCAGCCAAAGATGACAAACATGCATAAAATTCAAAACATGATGGAAAAAGGAACAGGCACTGAACCACATAAATCAGTGTTTTGAATTCTATTTCTCTGTGGGTATAATTGTACCTTAGTTTCTTATAATGATTTATTGAGGTAAATAGTCTGTATGGTTTAACAGCTACAGCTTCAAAGTGTCAGGCACAGACTCTCCTTTATTCATGTGGCAGCTGAGTATTGGGATGTGAATCAGCTTCTGTATTCTGGGACTTGGCAAAGTTTGTTTTTAAGGTCCTTATAAAGGATTCATGTTGATGCAGCTATTCAAATGTGAAAAACACTGTGCCGTAATGGATGAAATAGAAAAGCTTTACAGTAATTCTGGAGGAAAAAAGTACAAACACTGAAATAAACCATTCAGAATTACCTTCAGGAAAAGAAAGGAGCATCCCAGAGTTAATTTTAATACATTATGTCATTTGGGGGAACACAGAAAAAAGCTAATTTCTTGATGAACACAAAAGTGTGATGGGATTCCAGGATTTACTTTTAAGTTAAAACTAAAATAAAGTACAAGAAAGAAATGGTAGAAGTTTAAGCCATGACATTCGCATTTTGGGTTGATTGCCAAACCACACGTTCTATTGCTCTCAGACCAGGATAAACCAACCATTAACTAATCAAAAGAATCATTATCCATGAAAGCTATGATGGCATTTTAACAGTTCTTAATCTATTAATAAGAAAGAATAATTTGCAAAATATATTCCCTCTTCTGTTTACATTCACAGGGCCATTCTTAGCAGAAATTATATGTAGGCTCCCATGGTGTAGAAACTCTATGAAAGCCATGAAAATTCACTAAGCTTCCTTACGTCTCGTGCCAAGATATTCAGCAGGAACTTTGGTCGTTGCCAAGAAACACGTGTGCCTCAGATACAGAAGCTCTGCGTGTACCGGTATTTCAACATTCCTGGAGAGAAATGTGACCCCTTGATGCATACACTGGTTTGCTGGCATGCTCACATTCCTCCCCATCTGTCAGAGTGGCATGCTGCCTTTTCACAAGGTGGGATGCCAGTTCTGGAGCACAGGTGCCAACCAAATATAGGTTTGGACTAATACTCTGCAAAATGTGGCAAATGACATTTCACCTGCAAGAGGACCATCCTACCTGTGGCCCATGCCAAATTAGGATGGCATGCTTCATTAGCAAAGGGGGTCATCAGCTGAAAATCACAGGCAGAACCAGAAATGCTGGCTTTCTGGATAACGTCTCCTAGCTGAGAGCCTGCAGCACTGAGGTTTAATTCACAATACGCCAAATTTTCCTAACATTGCAGCCATACAGCCCTTTGGAGCAAGATGCAGCAGACCATGGACAGAGATCTGTTGAATTTGTCCTCCCAGACTCATTTTTGACAAATTCCAAGGTTCTTAAAACAGGCAAATGAATTAACAGTGGGGGGAAAGCATAAATAAAGATTTGTGTTTCCTCTAAGGGGGTTTCTAACACCACAAAGAAAACCACCTTCATTATGACTGTCAAAAAAACTAACCTAAAATTAACTGTTATCAACCAAATTGCTTGTATAATTCTAAAATTCTTAAAGTCTATGAAATATTCTTTTATAAAGATTGACATACAACATAAAAAGTCATTCGTTTCTAGTTTGAGAATTTATGTAAACATGAAAGTCATGAACAGCCATTATACAAAAATCATTCAACATGCAATGACAACACTGGATAATATTAAATGGTATTTCAATATCCAGAGAATGAAGTATAGTTTGAACCCTTTCATTAATAAAAATATTCCACGCTGTAGTAACCTAACAAGAAAAGTTAAACATTCAGTTGATCAATAAACAGAATAGCCACAAAGTAGTGTTGGTTTTGCCTCCAAATTAGAACAGCCTACTTCATTTATAAATGTACAAAAGAAAAATGAAGCATTGCTAGTCTGAAAAAATTACCAGCTTTCAGGAAACAATTCTCCATCCTTTCTTTGGTAATTTACTATGATTCCTGTAATTTATTTATCCCAGGATGCCCCTGATATATCATCAGCTTTAGGTGGTTTTGTTTAACTGGCTATCCAAAAATGAGTCATATTATGCATAATTCTTCATTATTTAGACTATTCAGAAGGCACGTCACTGCTATTCCCAAATGACAAACCCAAAGCTATTAATTCTTACAAGCACAAAATTATAACTCAATACATTGAATTCTGTAATTACAATTCAATACACTAAGATGCAAAGTCCTGCATCTGAGATGGAATAACCCCATGAAACAGTACAGGCTGGGGGCCAACTGGCTAGAAAGCCTATTTGCAGGGAAAAAAACTGGAGGTCCCTGTGGACAAACTGATCATGAGCCAGCAGTGCGCCCTGGCAGCAAGGGCAGCCAACAGCATCCCGGGCTGTTTTAAGAGAAGCACTGCCGGCAGCTTGAGGGACCTGGTAATTTCCCTCTTCCTGGCATTTGAGAGACTGCATCAGGAGCAATGGTCCAGCTCTGGTCTTCCCAGGACAAGACAGATACTGAAACAATGAAGCAAGACAACTGGGAAGCTGCAGTGTGATATACAAGATAGACAAGAAGTTGAGAAAGCTGGGCTTGCAGAGCAGCTGAAGGTGAGAGCTTATTGCTGCTTGCAACAGCCTAATAAGAGGGTGTAGGGAAGATGGGAAAAGGCTCCTTGCAGAGGTGCACAGGGACACGACAAAAGGCAATGGACACAAGCTGAACTATTCCAATTCAATACAGGAAAAAAAAATTACCTTGAGGGCAGTCAAACACTGGGCTGGGTTGCCAAGAAACACTGTGGCATCAGCATCCTTGGAAATAGTCCAGCTTGACTGGACAGGGCCCCGTGTAACCTGCTCTAATTGGACCTGCACTGAGCAAGAGGTAGGCCTGGATGGCCCCCGGGTGGTGCTTTCCCATCTACATATTTCTGTGAAATATCTGCTAGCACTCTGTATGATGTACATCCCAGTTTTAACAATGTACAGGAACATTTCAGTGTATCACACTCCAGGCAGTCACTAAACTATTCAGGGACAGCAGCCAGCCTTACATTTGCTTTTCTTGTCTTTTCTTTCAAACAAAGTCTTTGGTCTTTTGTACAGAACTTATTTCTAGTAAATTAACAGCATTGGACAAGGCATTTATACTATGCCTTCCCACTTTAGATCCCGAATGCTTTGGAAATGATGCACTACTTAACATAGAAACAGGCTCCTGTTATGCCCCCAGCAAAACAAGGAAGGTAACATAAAGTCAGTAGAACAGCATATTTTTTTTCCTGGCACACTGTGCCTGTATGTCACAACCACTGTCCTAATGTAAAGGAGATTGTCCTGCCCACAGTTTCATTACAGTCTTGGGCCTATCATAAATATCACCATATTAAGTGGACATGCTCTTTCATGCCTAGGTTAATTTATTTAAAATGTATTATTTCAGATTATTAAAAATATCCTGATGCTTGGGCTGCAAATTTCCGTGCTCAAAGTCAAAATGTACATAAATTGCTGCAGTATTGCCCCTGCAATTTACTGTCATTTATTATAAGAGTATGAATACCAAAATGGTAAACTCTACTTTAGTACAGGCAGAGTGTACAGCAGGCTGTTGGCAATGCTGCCAGATAGTTTACAGTTTATTAATAGAGTGTAGATCTTGAAAAGATCACTGCATTAATTTTAAAGACTTGATGTAAGAAATAAGATGTTGGTGTAAAACAGGTAAAGATGATAATGAATTTCCCTTTTATTTTTGTGCTTCTTGCAGTCACTCAAAGCCAATAGGCTGTGACTGAAACACAATTAATAACCCATGAGCCCAGTACAGGGACAAAGAAAATATGTATTTGTATGTCCTTTGTAGAGATTTTCCAGTAGCTAAGAGGAGTAAAAATCAGCACTGCCAAGGTGACACTCTGCCTGCGTTTTAAGGAACACAAGTCACAGAACACATCCAAACTGGCTAAATAAGAGGGGAAATGAGTGATCTCACATTTTAAACATATACTATCAGGACACAAATTAATGAAACCGTTTTTGCAGCAGGAAAAGTCTTTCTGATGCAGTGGCAGCAGACAGTATTGTGATATGGCTCTATCAGGGAGGTGCAGATACTGACAGGAAAAGAATCTTCTGTAGTCTTCAAAGGTTATTAGGACATTGGGTACATATGAAAAGTCTATGTGCTCTACTTATGATGAAAGTTGAGGAGAAACATGTCTTTTCAAAAAGGACCCTGGCTTGGGAGGTGTGCAGATATATCAGAGCTTTAGCACACCCATTTTTTTCACACCTTCAGAATATTTCTCTAAGGATCAAGTGAAACCAGCAGGATAAAGATACCTGGTGCTATTTCTTATTCCTTTCCACTGACCACTTCCACAAATGTTACAGAAGTCCCTGGGGAGAAGAAACTACTACAATCATACAGGTTAGGAAGGAGAACAGAGAGAGTCACAGTTTTTCCCATATCATTTACATTTCCTTCTAATTTCTCTTTGTTCATCCAATAAAAGATTCAAAGGTGTTAGGAACAGAAACAGTTATATGAAGAGACAAATTCTGTTTACAGACAATTTTCAGCAGACTTCAAAGACTCTGGCTTTCACAGCACTGTGTGACTCAAAAAAAGGGTTATATTAATTTTGTTCAACCTTTCCCAGTGGTTACTCAGTAGAGTATGTTAAGCAGTGATTTGTCCACACCAATTTCAAATAACTCATAAGTTAAATTCACCAAGAGAGACAGATGGAAATGTTAAGAGTCTCTTTTCCCTAAAGCATTCTGATTTACTACAGATGGATGAAACAGTATACCAAAGGAAACAGAAGATACACCCAAGGAAGGATCTACAGAGTTTTCACTCTAAACAAACACAATTCATTTTGATAATACTGAAGACTTTTTCTCCTCATTCAGACTCACAGTAGAATAATTGAACTTGGCAGATACTTTCTGTGAAATGTCTTGTCTTTATTGGGGCTTTTATGTGCTAGCAAGCACAAAAGAAAAAGAAGGGAAAAAAGTGAGATACATAAAGCTGTATCTTCATTGCAATAAAAATGATTTTTACTCAGGTACAATATTCTAGCACTGCTCCCTGTGCTGTGGTAAGTGAAGAGGCCTAGTCAGTTTAATATGATGTAAAATCTTAAGAAAGCAAAACACTGTATTTCCTTATTTTGGGGTAGCTGATTCACATCAGCTCCAAGTAGGAGATACATTGTTGGCCTTGACTGGCTACACTGATATAAAAACTACCTGGAGCCTGCCTGCACTGGGACTGTACCAAAACAAAGATTCTTAAAATACCTTTTATGACGTTAAAAAATGGGAATTTAAAAAAAATCTTTGTAGAAGCCTAATACATGCAGTGTTCCTAGAAGCCTGCACAGAGCTAGGTTCAAGGACATAATCTCTCCATTCTTTGCTTTCCTTCTTTGTTAAACTGGGGCAACAATTGTTTTTTTCTGTGGTATTGAATAATGGCCTTTTCTGCTAGTCCAGAAATAAAAGTAAGTGAAAATAGTCTTTGTATTGATGTGCTGTCTTGTTTATGATAGAAACTATTTTGGTTTTAGATGGGAAGTGTTCTAAAAAAGCTTTTACAACAGGTTCAGAAATATAAAAGCCATTTCAGGATGAGGGCCTCTCTATCCTTTATTTTGTTAGTCCTTGAAAGGGCTTTTTAAATGTTAACAGCTACGACTGCCTTCTCTCAACTGATGCTCTCTTCTCAGCAATCCTTCTGTTGACATCTCTTTGTTTGCTCTTAGCTTGTCTCTCCTTCTTCCCAACCTCTTAAAAGAAAACTTAGCAAGAGCTTGGAATTGAACTTTCAGCAGACATGGGGCCACTAAAACACATTGAATAAGTTTGTTGGGCAAGTCAGATTTCAGTAAAAGAGTTTCTTTCCTCTCTTTCAGTGATATACAGAATATTTTCCACTCTTCTCTGCAGCACCCCGCATATATTGCAGTGACAACTACTGAGCAAAGCTGCTCAGAAAACAGGAAGCATTTTCAGCTTAAATAGGTTGAAAGAGATGAAAAGGTAGGGTAAAGTCATGTTTCTTATTTGATATGAAATAAAGCTTTTTGCCTAAACCAGATGTAATTTAAACTGTGCACATAAAGTAGGTGTATGTGTACATACACATTTTTTTTGCTTCAGGCTGAAAAAAAAGGCATTAGTTTCCTTGTTAAGCTTTCTTACAGACAGGTACTGGCAGCATTCCCTGCCTCATGGTGATAGCTACTTGGAGTATCAGAAGTTCATTAGTAACAATTAAACATTCTACAGCACTTGAGAAGAGGTTGATCCTGTTTTATAAGCCAATGTCAGTGAGCATATTATAAATTACAGTAGTCCAATTACTCTACAGCTAATATTTAGCACTTATACTTTGCTTTGAACACACACTCTGCAACTGATAATTAATTCTTAACGCTGGCATGTAGATATATTATCCTAATTTCACAGATAAAGCAGAAAAGTGAGATCATTTGCCAAAAGCCACTTAGTCTTGAGTGCAGCCAGGACTAAACAGGGGAAGATTCAACCCTGTATCCATGCCTTCCAAGCCAGGGCTGACCACTATCTTGGTCACTATGTGACAGTTTTATTACAGCTTAGTCAATCACTGCACGGCAAAGACATCCTTATCAAATTATAGTATGAGAAATTATACTGGCTGTCAGATCTGGTTCTACTTTAATCTACTCTAGCTCTACAAAAAAAAGCAAAAAAAAATATCAAGCAAAAAATAACTGTGAAGATTTATGTCAAGATCTTCACTCATGAAACTGCTTCCACAAGATAGGCCTGAACTTTCACACTCCCATTCCTTTCCACAAAAGGAAATGAAATCTCATTATTTCAATGAGTATCATTTCAGAGAGATTCCATTCATTTCACTGCACTTCACCTCATGCCATTCCATTTAATTGTTTTCACTTCATTTCAGAATTTTCTTTTGTTGCCTTGACAAACTTTTGTCTGCCTGAAAGTTTTTATAATGCAGACTGTCGAGCTTCAAAACTTGGAACTGGCCTGGGAAAATCCTCATTCAAGTGGTTCTTCTGACATGTCCTGTAACAGAGCTGCTGAACACCTACCCTGCACCCACAGAGACAGGAACCATCCACGGACTGCAGCTCACTACAGGAGCAGCAATATATTGAAAAATTTAAAAGAATCATCTCACTCTTACCTCATTGCCTCTGTTAATGTCCAACAAGAAAGCTCAGCCTTCCTCCCTCTTGTGTTTTTGCTACGCTGGCAGCCACTTACTTGAGGTTCTGTTTCTGCATTGTAGCCAGTTGTGCTTCATGACAAAATCTCAGCTCCTGTGAATTGGATGTTAACTCCAAGACAGTGTCTTCAGAGAGACCATGTCAAAAAAATGTGGAAAACTCACTCAAGTATTGCCCAGAATCCATACCTATTGTTTTGTTTGTATTCTAAAACAGCCTCAGAGATTGGAGAAGACAGGTTTCTTTTTAGTAACTCGGTGCCTCTTATTCTCCTGTGAATAATGACATTTCTCTGTTGCTCAAAAGAATACAGCAAATATAACATTGAATCCCAGCATGACAGGATTTTCAGAACTCCCTTACCATTTATCACTGTTACTGGAATTATATAAAGCTCATGAGTCACACATCCTCAGACTTATCTGTAATGTCTCCATAAAGATAAGCAAAACCTTTACATAACCATTCTGCTACTGAGAGAATCCACATTTTTGTTAGCAGTCAGATCACTCCATTTTTAAGTTATCCCATAGGTTGATGGCTGCCACTTAATGTTTAGTATGTCTTTATTTAGTAAAGTTACCTCTTCTCTGCAAAAACAGAGCATTTTAAACAAGGGATCAATAAACTAAGGGGAAAAAAATTTGTCAAAGCCACTCACTAAAATATCAGCACCACACCATTATTCAAAATGTAAACAAAAACAAAATTAACAAACCATTAGTCAGACACATAAACATTAGTTAATTTCAGTTGTCCTGAAAAAGACCTGAACTTAACAACAAGCCACATCTAAGACAAAATTATAATAGCAGATTTAAACAGCCTTATTTTTTGGACCTTTTTTCCCAAAGACAAACCTTCTCTGTTTGTCCCATAAGGGAAATGTAGCCATGAAGTTAAAATTTCACACTTGTTTTTATTGACATACAGGTCTTTAAGCATAATAGTGCAGAAACTCTAATAACAGCTTAACTGAAAAAAATTGAAAAAGTACAGTTTCACTGGTATTAGATTACCCCAATTCCTATTAAGTTAACAGACTAAAAATGCTGATAGATACTACTAAGAAAATCGAGTGTTTTAATTTATAAAGCAACATCATTTTCAGGGTTTTTTTGCAAGTCCCTCCTTTTGTTAGAAATAATTTTAAATGCTAAAATTTAAATTAATCCATTACTACATTCTCTATATAATAGTCTGTACATTTAAATACTTGAAATGAGACTAAAGATGCAAACATAAGATTGTCTCAGATTAATTATCATTTCTGCTCTTTTGTCATTGTTAAACAAGAAACAAGAACCACAGAAGCTGTAGAAAGCAGATGTAACAACTGTATCTTTCTGTTTGGTTTTGCACACTTGAGCAGTGCAATATATGCAAACATGAAAGAAAACATCACTATCCTAGTGCTATTCTGTATAAACAGCAGCTGAAAATAATTATATTCTACATATAACATTATATCATTCCATACCATTTATCATATCACACCACAGTTTGTGTTGGAATGGACCTTAAAGACCATCTCATTCCAGCCCCCTGCCATGGGCAGAGACACCTTTCACTAGACCAGATAGTTCCAAGTCCCATTCAGCGTGGTGTCACCACACCACACAGCTTGGAGTTGTCAGCAAACTTACTGAGGGTGCCCTGGATCCCACTGTCCGTGTCACCGACAAACAGTGCTGCTCCTAATACTGACCTCTAAGGAAATCTTTAATTCTGATCTACCTACCCAAGACATCTCTACGTTATTAGATCTGCTGAGCTTTTTTGCTCCATCATCCAGAATGTTTATCAACTCTTCTTTCGCTGTATTTCAATCCTACAAAAGAGCAGTGGGTCACAGCAGAATAAGAAGGCTCAGAGAAAAGCATCAAAGTGACTCAAGAGCTTAACTGCCGTACAAAAACTCACTGAAAGTTAAAATTTCAGATTTGAGCATACTATTGAGAAGAACTGAAAATTTGGGACATATTCTGGCCACCTACACTACCTTGTACAAAGCATAAAAGATTGGAGGGAATAAACTTATGTAATTTATGGGTACTTAGATGAAAAGTCTGTGGCTGAAGTGACTGCATTTATGCACATGGACAACATGCACATACAGACTGCAAACTGCTCAAAAAAAAAGGATCTAATTAAGACACTAACTTTAGTTCTTTGACACACACACACAAAAAAAAAAAAAACAAAATTAAAAAAAAAATTGCAATCGTTTGTTTTAAATGTCTCCAGAGAGGGAGACACTCTGGGCAGCCTGTTCCAGTGCTCTGCCACCCTCAGTGTAAGGAAGTTCTTGCTCACGTTGAGAGGGATCTTCTTGTTTAGGGCCATTGCTCCTCGTCCTGCACCACTGTGAAGAGTCTGGCACCACCCTCTTGGCAGGCGCCTTTGAGATATTTATACGCATTAACAAATTTGGGAGCAGTGGATGAATCTGTGCTTTGTACACTTGTGGGGGTGATGGGACGGGCGGGAACAACAGTGGAGGCAAACGGCCAGAGGCACTGCGGCGTTAATGGGAACACCTGGAGCTCCGCACACAGGGCTCCACTCGGGGCACACGAAGGAGCAGGACCGGCGGGCACTGAAGCGAGCCGAGCAGCGGCCAGTGTCCCCACACCGCCACCCCCGCTCCCGAGCACCAGGAGCAAAGGGAAGGGCCGCGCATCCGTCTCCCGGCAGCGCCGCCGCCCGCCCCGAGGCGGAGCCCGGCCCATCCCGCCCGTCGCGGCCGCGGCGCCGCGGAGGCCTCTGGGGCGCGCAGTCCCCGCCCGCCCGCTCCGCGCCGCCGCCGCCCGCCCAGAACTACTGATCCCGGCGCGCCCCGCGCCCGCCCCCGAAGGAGCGGCTCCGGCAGGAAGGCGGCAGCGCGGCCTGGTCACCCAGCCGCGGCCATGAGCTCAGCCCGGGAGTCCCAGAGCCACCACGGCCTCAAGCGAGCGGCCTCCCCCGATGTAACCGGGCGCGGGGCGGCGGCGCGGCGGGAGGGGGTTGGCGGCGCGGGGGACGGCGGCAGGGCCGCGGCTCGGCGGCGGAGCCCCCGGCGGGACGCGGGCAGGCCGCGGCCGCCCGGACGGGCTGCGGCGGGGCGGAGGGGCCGCTCGGGGCGGGCGGGCGCAGTGAGCGTGTGCTCCCGCAGGGCTCCAGCAGCTGGGAGGCGGCGGACCTCGGCAACGAGGAGCGGAAGCAGAAGTTCCTGCGGCTGATGGGCGCCGCGAAGGTGAGGCCGCTCCGCTGCCCGTGGCCCCCGCCCGGCGCGGGCACAGGGACCGGGGTGCTTTCAGCGGGGTTCTGTGGGCCGCAGGGCGCGCTGGGGGAAGCGAGAACAATTTAGAGCTGCTGGGCTTCGGGGCTCTGCTTCCAGAAGGGTTTGGGTTGCACCGCTGTTGTGTCAGCAGCCGTGTAACACAAAACGTGGCTCGGAAGTTGTCGAGTCCCTGCGCCGCAGCTTCATCCCCACCCCACGCCTTAAATGCTTTCAGTCCAGCTCGTAAAATTACTTGACGCTTCGGAGAGAGTCCTTGTTACAAAATAACAAACCTACGTACTAGGTCTGTAAATTTATCTTTTCACTGGGGAAAAAAAAAAAAACTTTAAATCAATCAGCTAGCACTCTTTTAATCAATCTAGGAAATATTTTTAAAGAAAAAATGCGCCAAAACTAAATTTCTATTACGTTTGCTGCAAAAAAATGCTGCAAAACTGGTTAAATGTAATAATGCTTTTTTCATGTATAAAATGTTGCTTTAGTATTGCAGTTTTACTTACCATCAAAAAATATTTTTACTTGTACTAACGTATTTTGCTTGAATACAGTAATTTTGTAAGCTAAAATAGCTAACTGTATTAAAGAGGTGAAAGTTAGGACTTCTTAGAGGATAGGGATACAGTGTCCCATTAAAGCATCTCACTACCACTAATCTTAATGTCTGCTTGGGTACTTAATGCTGCTTGCTGTGTAATGCCAGTTCTTGCCTATTGGGACACATTTGCTAATGAGCAACTACTGAGCCAATAAATTAATCAGCATTGTGAAGGTCTTACCTGACACTGTGACCAGTCTGAAAGTGGGATCATCATAAGATGCACTGTTGCAGAGTGTCAGAGAAAGGGTAGATGATCAGAACCTGAACACACATCTGTCCAGCATCATGTAGTATAATTTTCATATCAGTGGCAAGAAACAGAATGAAATAGAACCATCTCTGGGGTCTGGGAAGAGCAAAGAGTGTGTAGTTGTTGTGGTTTCTTTTTCAGAAAATTCAGCAAAAGAAAGATGAAAGAAGTGCACCTAGAGGCAGCAGCTGTTAGCTAGTAAAACTTAGAGTCCTGCAGTTGGGTGGCAGGGTTTGACAGCAGAGCTTTTACATTCAAGATGTTCAGGATGTTGGCAGAGCTGTCAGTGCACCCTAAAGCTCCAAAACAAACTGCCTTTTCTTTTAGAAAGAACATACTGGCCGCCTTGTTATCGGAGACCACAGATCAACCTCTCACTTCAGGACAGGTCAGTTTATCCAACAGCTGATACAAAGTTGGAAATCGAACCCTAATTTAGGAACATTCCAGTACTTTGATCTTGGTAGATATGGCAGGGAGGGATTTCAGGTTTCGTGGCTGCAGCTGAAGATGGGTCAGGCTGTGGAGTTGTAGAAGTTCCTTATTTCTGTTGGGTTACTGACAAATGGTTTCTCTGACTGCTCGCACTTGCCTTTTAAAGTCCAGGTTCAGCAAAGTACCTTATGGTCAGGTACACTTGTGTACAAAAGCCCTGGAAATCAGGGCCTGTAGGTCCTCAGTCTTATTTTGCTATCAAAATAAGTTGTATTGCTGTTGGCACCTATCAGTATATGCCAGGATATCCAAACTAAATTGTACATGGAAAAGAACAGGGGTTGATTTCTCCCTGACCTGGTTACCTATTGAATAGAAAGATCTCTGCCCTAAGGCAATGAGGTAAAAGCTGAAAAGATCTGCAAGGTCATCTTGGCAATCAGCAATAATTGGATGTCACATAGAACTATGGTAACTCTTTATCGTGCTTGCTTAGGAAGTCAAAGTACTTGGCACTAAGCTGGGTTGGACTGCACTGCCTGAGAGAAGCTTTGGTAAAGCCTTGTGGAATAGCAACTGTCACCATTCTAGAAACCTTCCCTTCATATTCCAGAAAGCTTTCTCTGATATGCTCCACCAATCATTTTTCACGTGATGAAAAACTATCTATGGACCAAAATAAGGCTGAGGATTGGTTCCAAGTGCTGCTGCTGTTATTGTATGAGTCACTCCTTCATACCTGAATTTCCTAGAAAGGAAGTGATGTTTCTCCTTGGAGTCATAAAGAATCAGTACTGGTTTGTTAATAGGAAAAAGTTAAAATGATGGGGTTTTAAGATTTCTTTTGTCCAACATACAGTTACTGTCCTTTTACAGTAGCATACAGCTCTAACTTCCAAATGAGGAAATATAGATTTGCAATACAACCTTTCAGCTTCGCAGAGATACAAATTAAAAACCAGTGTTGTAGGCCTCCTGGGGAGAATTAGAAATTCTTACCTTTTCCAAGTACATAGGATCCTTAACTATTTTAGACCACGTTTTCCCCCAGTGAATGTGATTATTTATTCACTTAAACAAGTAAATAAAGGGCCTGTAGAAGTAGCTCATGAATATTAGTTTTTCTGCTAATTCCTAAGGATGGAAAAATGCAGGGCTGTAGTAACTGCATGAAACAGTTTCAGATACAGCTCCATAAACAAGAGTGGTGGTATTGTCCCGAGGCGTGATGCTATATCTGAGGGATGATTTAATCACAGTAATCCCATGTTATGTAGTGAAGGTCACAAAGTTTCTCCTTGCTGGGGCATGCTGCAGTACTGGCTGGAAGCACAGAGAACTCACACTGATTCCATTTACCTCGTTCAGTAGAACATAACACTGCATAGTGCAACTCTGGAATGCATCAGGTCTTACGAACTTCCCAGCCCTCTTTGTATCAAAGCCGTCCTGCTTGCACACTCGATACTGTTGCTTTAAAGCCTGATGGTTTGTATGCAGTAATACTCAATCCTAGTTTAGAATGGTTACATTTAAACTTCTTGACTTTGAAAATGTGACTTCCTGTAATTTGGTGTCTTTGTTAATTTGAATGAACCATAACCAAAGTACCCTGGACAATGCAGGGGAAGAAGACAAGAAAATGAACGAGGAGTTGGAGTCTCAGTACCAGCAGAGCATGGACAGCACAATGTCAGGGCGGAACCGGCGCCACTGCGGGCTTGGGTTCAGTGAGGTACTGACTTCATTTGCATAATGACTTGGCTTTCACTTCACTAAGACAAGGTGGTACTGGGTTTAAAAATCCAAGCAGATTTCCATGGTTTGGGTTAAAGGACAAACTGATTGCAGGCACTTGACTGATGTTCATGTATATACTGCGGCGGCCATTTAGATGCTCATAAATGAGTGATGCTTGTCATTGTTCTGAGAAGTGATAAGATGTACTTAATGCTCCAGAGTGGTCAAGACTGATTAGGGCACAGAGTGACAAATATATTAAATCAGAGTGTTGCTGAGGAATACATAAGTAGGCAGGATAAGCATCTGCATTGTTGTTAGCAGTATCTTTGGATAACTTAAGCATTCCTCGTGCTGCAGTTTGCTAAGCTTCATGTCAAAGGTCAATCACAAATGTGAATTCTTGATGGTCTAGCCTTTAGTTCCAGAGTGTGTCACACTCTGCGACAAATATTCCAGAGTCAGTATTTGCATTACTGAATGGATGGGATCTGGAACTTTGGACTCATGGAACAGTGTCTTTAGGATTTCTGCTGTAACTAAATGAACCAGGGCTGATGAATCCATAGATGTCACAGCTGGCATGGTTAACCACTTCAGGGCAGTTGCTTTCTGTCTAATAATTCATGTCTTACAGGCCTCTGTTTAACAACGTGGCCCATTTTAGTACCAAAATGAAAGGAGCCATTACATGAAACATTCTCACTGGGAAACGTTAAAGGCTCCAGAGGAGTTGCCAGAAAATAATGTTTTATCTCTCTCATAATCTGAACTTACAGTTTCAGGAAGATGAACAAGAAGACGAGGCAGCTGGACACTCCTCTGATGAGAGTTCAGAGGATTCTGAAAGTGGCTCTGATTCGGAGCAAGAGGAGTCTGCAGAGGAGCTACAAGCTGCTGAAAAACATGATGAAGCTGAAGTTCCAGAAAACAAAAAAGAAGCAAAAAGCAACTATAAAATGATGTTTGTGAAAGCCAGTGGTTCATAACTGCAGATGTAACAGCTTCGTATTTAAAGTACAGTAAGCCTTATTGTTACAGTGCAAAGTGGAGGACTGCTACAGCACAAATCTTTGTATTTTGATTTTAAGAAGACCCTCTTAGATGACAAAAAGTAGTATTTGCTTTCTGTTGCCATGGATAACATTTTTATGGGCGCAGTGATATTACTGGTTTTTGTAAAGTGTATAAAATCCTGGATGGAGAAATAAATTTGTTTTGTTCCTGCCCAGTCTTTACAATGTTATCTGAACTATTCCTTCTGTTATTCCATGCCAGATAAGGAAGCTCCATGTTAGTGGTTTATTCAGTTAGTACCCCAGTCTTGAATTTTTAACTATTAAGATTACATGTGAATTACGTGATGTTGCATTAGTTGTAAAATACCAATATCAGCATTATTCTGTGATGTACTAGAGCTTTAAACAATGATTTTGTCTATAGATGCTAGTGTTGGCAGGGCTGAGAGGAGAAACTGCTCACTTTTGTGGCAGCATTAATCACCGTATCCATCTGAAGTCCTACAGCAGTTGCATAGAGAAGATGTTTTAGAAAAGCATAATACAACAGAAGGCTCTAATTGCTTCTTTGGCTTTCTAACGAGGGGGAGGAACTGTAGTTGTTTCTACCTTTCAGTAGAAAAGAGTGATTTTTTGAATTACTGTTTCCTGGCTATAGCACTGCGCTGTTATTAAAAATAACACCTCCCAAAGAAACCAGTTTACTTTGAAAGAGAAAGTATACTTTGATAATGAAAAGGATATACAAATCATTTTAGCTTTTTTAAAATATAGAATAAAGAGTTAAATATGCGAGCCCTTCTTCCTTTTCTCCCTGTACATGCATCCCTTGGAGGTCTGAGTCAATTAGCATAAGGCTGTACCTCTCAAGTTGATATGCTTAGAAAGCCAGGAGTTCAGCACCTCCTTCCAGCAAGAATTAAACACATCCATTCCTCTGCAAATTCATTGCATTCAAGTAATAAATAAAATATCAGAGCTTTTTAGACTTTGTTTCCTCTTAGTACATCAGACAGATCACCTGCCTCTCCTGGCTGGGAAAACAGGACCTTGACCTGTACCTCTAGTACCGCCACAGCAGCGTTCCAGGGAACACTCAGGATGCTCGTGGAGACTCCCTTCCTGTGTACAATTCCTGATGTGCAGACAACATTTCCAAGCCAGTCGGCTGAAGGAAAGCAGCAGTTTGTACTATCATTGCCTAGTTTATTGAATGTAAACATTGCAGCATTAGCTATTGGGGGAGGACTTGGAATAAGTATGGAAAAAATAAAAGTAATATTGTAAATAAAAACTGAGTGTAGATTTTGATTACTCTGTTTTACTACACCTGCATTTACTACGAGTTTTTCCGCTCATTCAATTTTAAGAACAAAGTTACAGCAGCCACTAATGGTCAGTCATTTGTACTTGATTTGTGTAGATTTTTTGGTTTTCCCAATATTGCAAGCTTCTAATACTCAGAGAAAGAATGTAAGTTGCTTGTGCATTGTGAAGAGAGAAAACCTCACCACAACTTAGGAAAGAGGCTGTATCCCTAGGAAAGAGTGAGATGCCTCCCTAAGAGATCAACTGATTACTTTCCTGATAGACCCATTCCAGGTTTTCCTAGTTAGACACTCCAGCGACACTGGAACCAGCATTTCATTGTTAAAATCTTTCAGCTGTGGCTGCCACTCACCTCTGCCTTCTCTGTCCCAAGACTGCTGCTCTCTGAGCTTTCCCACCAGTGTGCAGCCACTCAGAGATTCATGCTGGGATCTGGAAAGACCCAGGAAAAGTAGATCCAGCTGACCAGCCCAGCATGGGTCTGCTGACAGACACAATGAGGGGCTCTTCCACTCAGCCTCTTGCCTCCTTGATTCGGCCATCAGTTTCAGTTATAAATAGAGCACACAAAGATTAAAAGAAAAAAACAAAAACCCCAACCTGAAATTAAACTATTCTAGATACAGCTCTGACCAGAAAAAAAATCTACAGAACTTCCACTCCCCAAAAGTAGGACACCAAATATTGTGAACATCTGATGAGGTTTGGGGTAACAGCTGTGATGCTGACCTACGACTCACCTGCTCAAAATGGGAAGCGTTCTACACAGTCTTGTCTGTTTCTGTTGAACATTTATAAACATACTAAGAACTTGCAGACTGAGCTATGAAGCAGCGTAAGAAGCTTCTGCACATATACGACGAAAGGCTGATATAACTCAGTGTAGTTTGTGCTTTGAATGTTTCAATTCAGGAGTCAGTTTTAGCAACATTTGATATAACAGTATCAGCAGTAGTGGCATGGATAGGAGCAGGATGGTTTCAGCTCATTGGAGACAGGGAGCACAGGAAAAATCAAAGTCAGTGTCCTGGTTGACTCCAGTCAGTCCTTTGCTTTTTCAGGTTGGTATGGAAGGAGCAGCCAGAGAGAACAGCAGGGAACTGTATTTGTCTATTAAAACAAGACTTGCCCACTGAAATTCCTCAACTCAAAGACCAGTTAATTTCCATCTCAATAGAAAGGCTGAAGTCTGCCTGTTCTCCTACACCTCAGGAAAGAATGACTGAAGTTAGACCACAGCTGGTTGTCACAGAACAACCATCACATCTGGTAAGTTTTCATCTGTTTCTAAACCACACTGAAAATTTACCTTACATAGGTGCATTCTCAGCACTTGGCTTTAGAAGACTGAAAACACCTGAACAAGGTCAAATGCACTGCTGTGCCTGTTCCCCTTCCATTTGCCCTGGAACCCCTCAAGGTGAGCTCCATCACAGCCCCAGTGCCCACAGGTCTGGCAGTCACCAAAGAGGGTGCTTCTAAGGCAGGTAAAAAGGGATTCTCAACATCCCACAGGAATTCTCTGAGGCCAAGGAAACCAGAACTGTAAGTTGCCCTGTAGTTTCTTGCAACTGCTTTGCAGTTTACTCTCCCTTTCTTCCTGAAGAGGAGGCTGACAACTTGATTCCTGAAAGCACAATTTATAGGCCAGCTTCAAAGCTATGGGTCCCTCTAAGGCTCTGGTTGGGGAATTCACATCAAAGACGACGTGCACATGTTCTGATGCCAGAGAGGACGGTTGGTAGAAATCTCCATGGATTTGCTACAGTCCCCAGTACAGGGATTAAATTATGCACTGAAGCTGCCTCTGTAAACTGCAGGAGACAAAGAGAATAAGTGGCAGTGCAATATCTCATAATCAAAGCCTGGCACGATTCTTTGCATCAATCTCTTGGAAGCTGTCAGGGGATTAAGAGAAGGGACATGTGTCAAAGTACCCTCAACTACAGAGCAGAAGTTGGTTTTGTTTGCTTTTAAGCCTGTCACCTCTGCACTTTTCCTGAGAAAAATATCTTAGTACAAGAGGTGTACAGCATCATGATGGGAGATAAGTTTCCTTAGTTTTTGCACAGCATTAAAGAAACACGTGATGATTTAAACCAAGTTGAGTTAATTTTGATGTGCAGGTGCAGAAGGAGCTCACAATTACAGTTTGTGCTATTATCTATCCAAACTCAGTACCATTTTTGGTGGCCATAGGAGGATCCAGCAGAGAAAAATAAAAAGGGAAGACTGAAAAGAACTTTAGATGCCATTTAGGAACAGAGCACAGCAACTGGCAATAGAAAAGACAATTGTCCTGCTACCAAAGCACCACCCTGAAGTCATCAGTGTTTCTCCTTCATCCACTGGCACCATCAACATCCCACCCCCTTGTTCAACTCTTTCACAAGGTATTTTTTGTACTAGGACACGAAACATTCTCATTTGCCAGCTATTCCTTCTTCTTACCTTCCCCACTACAATTTAGGCCAAGTCCTTTCATTGAAGCATTTTGCTGCTGTCCAAGTCCACATATTTCAGCTCTTGGTGTCTTTTTACTACCTCTCACTTCCCACCACCAGGCTGTTCTCCATCCTCACCTTCAGCCTCTTATTTACATCTTGCAGATACATCTCTGCCATTATTTCCTACAATCTCACTACTCACCTTTGTTTTCTTAACCTCTTCCTTCCTTTAGTGCTTCCTTATGCTACAGCTCCTGGTGAGAGGATTCAAGAAAACATCACTGTCCTTCAAGTTTACATCTGGTAACACAATTTCAACAACAGCAGCTCCAAAAATGCTAATTGTTAGTGTTTTCTTTGGAGGCTGTTTTCCACTCTCTGTAAGGCAACCAGGAGCACTGACAAGTAAATAACAAGTCAACAGTACCTAAATGTGGATATACTTTCTATATGCACTTACTTTTTATACATATGCAATACTTTCTGGGTTTATTTACTTTATAATTAGCACTTGAAGTTATTCCACCATCTCCGAGCAATTTCATGGCACCCTTTATCATTTTACCTCCCTCCTACATTTACCTGTAGTTTAAGATTCCAAGTGTGGTTGTTGCACAGAATATCTCAACAGACTTGTATTAAAAATGCTCTTTAAAATTCCAGAGCTTTGAACTAAAGACATATCTCAAGAAGTTTTCATGGAAAGTTCATCGTGGTTGGTTCAATTCAGCTGCAGTTAGATGCACCTTTTCAAATAATGGGGGAAAAAAAATGTAAAGGGGTCAGACCCAATCAATACAGTTGTTCAAACAGAATTTCAGGCACTGTGATGTGGAGATTTTTTGTGCTCTTTCTTTGTACTGCTCCACTACGAAGAAAGGTTGCTTTTGCTAGTAGAGCAATAAAAATCTTAGCCTTTTGAATACAGCCAAATAACCAATGGGAATCTTTACCAGGTGTGGAAAATACAGCAACTTTTTCATGTTTTTCTTGCGCACAGCTTTGCTCTTTTTATAACCACGCAGTACATGGGCACACAGACACACACACAGCACAAGCAAACACTTTAAAATACCCAGACAGACATAAATCAGAGGGGTAACATCACATCCTGCCTTCTGTATCTTCTAAGTTTTGACACCAAGTAAATCTGGTCTTTCTTTCATAGAACATCCAGAAGTTAATTGCTAAGACACCTGGGAAATAGGTGGTTTCATAGAGGGGAACAGATGCTGATATAAAATATATACAGATATATTTGAAGAGCTGAAGTCAGAGGAGTAAATGGTGCAGAGGGAAAAATAATGGAAAGTACCACCAAGGCTCAGGAGCGCTCTGCTTTCTCACACCACCAACCCTTCCCTCCAAAGGCTGTGGGGTACCCAGGACCACCATGCTGGGCTTCAAGAGTTTTTCAAAATAGCAGCACACAAGTTTAGTAACATCCTTCAGTAGCTTTTCCTTCCACACATAAGATACTCTCCAGAAGAAAATCTCTTAGTAGTTTCCTGAGAAACCTATCTACTTTTGGTGGATTTCTTTTTGTTTGTGGGGGGCATTTGGTTGTTGTTGGTGGTTTTTTCCTCCCAAGTGTTCCAAAACAGTCTGGATGTCTCTTAAGTACTGCTTACCTGTCCAGTCCTTTAAAACAAACAGCTTAATACAGATGTACAAAGACAAACAGTGCTGTAGCTCAGCAGGATTCCTTGCAGCCCAGCAATGCACACCAACTCAAAATGATAGTGAAAAACAAGGGTGGGAGCTGTTGTACAAGTCCAAAAAGGTCAAAGAGGTGCTACTTACAAGTATCAGGCTGTACTTTTATAAATGCAGCTGGCCAGTAAAATTTTAGTAACTTTGGCTGAAGAAATTGAAAACAGCTGTTTATGGGAAGAGAAGTCAGCCTGCAAAATTTTTGCTTGGTATAACATTACAAAACACTAATTAAAAACCAGCACAATCAAAAGAACTGATAATGCTTTCTAATAAGTGAGTTCAATTAGTCCCAAAGACTTCACTGTTTAATAGGCAGAAGCAAAAAAAAGGCCACTTTCTGACCAAAATTATATCGATCTGCTAGTAAACTTTTTTTTTTTTTTCTAGTTTTAATACTAGGAAGTATCCTGTAACACTTAGAAAAGAGCATGTTGATTAAAAGAAACAGAAGTGGAAAAGGAAATTGACCCAAACCAAACACTCTATCCATAGGAAAACTAGCCATTACTATTTAAAAACTACACCCATCCTTACAAGAGATGGTCACTAAGAACAGCATTTCACATATTAAACAAAAATTTTGGAAGAAAAATTATCTTATAATTTTTTCCCAAATATGGGATTAACTACAGACATGACCAAAATCTTTAGATCAAGACTGGTTTTGTTGCAAATGTTAATGATGTATCTGCTTAGGGCAAAATCCTTCTCTTCCACGCAAGCATGAATGAGCAGATTTTGTGTGTGCGATCAAAGGAAAGAGAATGAACATCTCCCCCAACCTGCAGAGCAGCACTGCCTGTACTTCTTTCCCTTCATTGCTTTGTTGTGCCCCACAAAAACAGGACAAGCACATCTTAAGCAGCTCAGCTCTGAATTTCTGCCACTCACATTCAAAGGCCAAGGACTCAGTCTCAAACAATCGCCCTCGAATTCACACAGTCAACACTAAACCACAGAAATACTTTTAGTTGTTGCTTCCCATTTTGCTTGAGACATTGATTTTCAGAAGACTTCAACATTTCCACTGTTCTCCATCAACCTGGTGTCTTTTGAGGGAACTGCTGCAAAGTCAAACACTGCCAGTGAGCTGCAGCTTTGCCAGTGCCCACCACCTTCCCCTTGGCCAACACCCCACTCTTGCTACTCAAGAACAAAGACAGATTTCATCAAATGCTTAGAAAACATTTCTAAAAACAAAAGAAAAAAACCCCCAACAACAAAAACCAACAATAATAATAATTATTATTATTATAATTCTTCAAAGGTAGAATTGGCATAGAGAGAGCCTGATTCAAACCCCAGTGAAATAAATGCAAAACTGGGGAACTTCAATGGGATTTGAAACAAAGAAGCGCAAAATGTGATAAAAGCACAAATGACCCTGGATTTCCAACTACCTGGACACCGATAAGAGAGCAGACAAGACAGAGGCAAGAGGAGACAGTTATGTTAATATTTTAATCTGTACATATACCATTTTCCAAACTGTTACATTTTATTTAAATTAATGTTTTCTTGCAAAATATTCATTTATGCTTTCAAAACTTTTTTATAAAGGCAAAAATAAATCATTATTTTGGCAAAAGGTTTTGAAGTTGATACTGGCAGTATTGAGGTAAAATAGATTGCATTAGGTAAATATATACTTTTAAGAATATTTCTGACTATAGTGTTAATATAATATGATTTGTCTTAAAGTCTGAAACACAAAGATCAATTCCAAGGGGGTTTTAGCTACTACTTGAATATAAGGAATAAACAAGTTAGTGGTTTCACAAAATACTGCAGAAGTATTTCTCAGTTATTTCTCATCCAGAGCTGAACTCAGCTACTAATTACATAACATTGGGAAGTTTTTCCATGTCTTGCATTCAATGCATACACAGGGATTTTTCAAGTATAGTTGCAGCAATTCATTTAATCTTATTTTCTCCTTGTTGTAACTACCTCACCCTTTGCCCTATGCATAAGTACAGCACAGAATTCCAAAGTTTGGCAAAGATCAGCACCAGGTGAACATACCTACAAAATTAGCAGGTGCCACATTCCATTCGTTTTGCTGTTTCCAGGATAAATACTAGTCAATATGTCATTTTGTAATGTCTATTAAAAAAAAATCAGAAGAAAAATACATATTTACTAGCCAAATGACACACTATAATTTTTTATTGCTTACTCCACATATTTTATTTAAAAATCATCTTCTTTCACATCTCAACTTTCAAAAAAAAATAAAATTTGTTAGCTGTTTGTTACAGACGGGGCAGCGCTACTGTCAAGGGCAACCTAACAAACTGTGGATTGATACCAGCAAGTTAATCATCTGGGATCAAAAAAAGGAAATGGGAGTTAAAACTGGCTTTCATTATGGCTTTCTTGGGAAGTTTCTGCTATACAGTGGTTACTAATACTTAGAAATTCAAGCTAACAGTTCTTGCAATGGATTATTTAATGGGCAAAAGGGTGGGTGATTAACTCTATAAAAATATTCAATCCAAAACACCCCTTCACCAAACCTGTCCGCTGCATTAGCTCTATCCATACCCTATGACTGTGCTTCTAGGTTTGTTCAAATTTGAGGGGGTTTTTTCACAAAACTTTACAATGTGCATCTGAGCCTGGGGGGGGAAGTAACAGCATCATTTAGTATCTATGCAAGAAGTGTCTTTTAAAATGAATTCAGCCCTTGATTTAAAAAAAAAACCTAAAATACATTGTTCTAAAAATACATTGTCAGTATTTTACAGAGTTTATTAAAAGTGCCGTTTATTCGTATAAAAAGTGTGAACTAAACTGAAGTAAATAAAAAATGATTTGCAGTTCTCTTCATTTTCATAGAAAATCCCCCTATTGTTCTCTGAATGTCTTTCCAGAAGAAGGTGTCATCAGCCAATGAGTATCTCCACAGAAAACTGGAAAAGAATCTCCTCTGTCTTCCATGAGGGGTCACAAGGTGGAATTTGCCTCGAGTCTTACGTCAGTGTTCACTTACTGCTTTGGCTGGTGTGAAGGAAAACAAACATGGTTAAATATTGAAGGGAGTCAACCAAAGCCAAGCAGTAAGCAATTGCTGGAAACCTTTTTTCTAAGCCTTTTGCAGTTTCACAGAAGGAACAATTCATACAGACACATTAAGCGAACAATTATCTCATGATGCCACTGATGCTCAAGCTCTGGTGTCCCCTGCATGGTGCTGGTTTTCAAAACTACTTTCTTCTTCTGAAGAAAATGTAAGTTTGTATCAATATATATCTGTAAGTGTATATCTATGTGTATATATTTGTACAGACATGTGCTAGACATGTTTTTAAGTCAGTCTGGAATCACAGAATGGTTGGGGTAGGAAGGGACCTCTGAAGGTCAGCCCTGGCCACCTGCTCGAGTCTCTGGCACTGGACAATTGCTTGAGTTACTCACGCAACCCTCTTTACTACTTCAACTCTGCTTTATCTTCTTGTTCAACTTCAGGCAATAAAATTAAGCCAAAGGAAATCAGAAAGATGAGAATAATATCAAAGCAAAATATGGATGCATAGCAAGTGTCTTAACTAGGGGCACTTAGCAGTTGCATACAATATTTACACCTTTTCCTGTTTCAAACAGGGAAAACTCTGCAAATCCTATTGAGATACAAATCCAGATTTTTTTTGTAAGGACAACAAAATTATCACAATTTTAATACCTGAAGTGGCAAAATAACTTAACCAGAGACAACAACCAACCTTCTGCTAACATAATCCAATGAAAGGCATGATCGAAGTCAAACATAACATTGCAGAATTAGTTACAAAGGGCCAAATCTTCAGCTCAGCTAAGACTCCGATGCCAGCTCCTGTGTAGGATACCAGCCCACAAAGGAAACCCCTGCTTGTCCAAGGCGTACTTTGGATTCTCTCTTTATATGCCCTGTGCAGCCACCAGAGTACAGAGGCTGCTGAAAACTTGGCCCCCTGTTACCCAGAGCACAGATGTCTCCTCCCTTCACCACAGTAGGAGTGAGGAAGCACCTCACCTGCAGAGAGACAGCACTTCTCTGAAGACTCCATCAGCCCACGTGTTAGCTCATTAGAAGCAATATTTACCAGAATGAAAGGTTTCTGAAAAAGTAGCTGCATGCTTTCATTTGGATGTAATTTTGGTTTAGTAAAGAAGTTAAAATTTAGCAAGCCACAGCACAGGCACGATGGCAAATCAGGCATGCTGAGAGCAGTTAGTTCTTACTTGGAAGGTGTTTAAACAAATGTGTAGTGAAATCCATTGCTTAGGGGGGAGTGAGGTGGCTGTGGTACAGAAGGTGAGGGTGCTTTGGGTGGATAGGTCAACTGCTGAGCTAGAAGGGATCACACACAGGAATTAGGCTGCACAATCAAACATTCACATCATAAACGGAGCGACCTTAATTTTCTACCACATGAATAGGAAACCTGATTAGCAATGAATGAGGTGCTACACTATTTTAGTCACATGAAACACAATGTAAACAACAACATTTCTACCTGCTGCTTTTGTCTACACTTTGCATAAATTAAACAAATAAAGATTCCTATTTGGATGAGAATATGGACAACGTATCTCAAGATGAAGTTTTACTGGAACATTATGAAAGCACACAAGACTGATACACTCTCATCAGCACTGCTTTTAAAGCTGAAGCTCTGGACCAGCACCTAGATTTGCTAAACTGATTTCAAGACTCACTGAGGCTGTACAGGTTTTCAACATTTCCTTTGTTATATGCCAGTAAGCAGAAACAAAAAAAATATATAGAAAAAATAATGTTTAAAAAATTACATATGTGTATAACATTTTGCTTAGTGCCATGCGTGATACAGTAAATACATTTTCATATATCTCAGCTTGAAAGTACAGGATAAAGAATACAGTGATTAAAAGTATCCTTGTTTATAAACCAGAGTAATAGTATAGTATTAGAAGACAATAATCATAAAATTGAAGAAATTAGAACTCAATCTAAAATTCTGCTTTTATATTTAGGAGGGCCAAAGCATACAATGTAGGAGATGACTTCTTAATACTCTTGTATTTGACTTTAATCTTCCAGATTCTTGGCATGATTTCTACTCAAAAGGCTGATTTCTTATTAGGAACACAGGAAACTCTAAAGTGGCACTATTAGATAGATGTACAATTTATCTTAAAAGATTTAGATTAGCATAATATCCTAACATAATTGGTTGCCCTGAATAATGGGCAAAGTTAAGCTTCACAGTCTTTTCCATAAACAAATCTTTGTAAAAAAAATCTAGATAATTAATTTGGGATTTTCAGATACGGTCTGCTTCATCAACAAGGAGCAAATGATAACCCACACTTCGAAAATCAAACTACAAAAATAAGAATGTGAAGGAATCTGTTATATGAGACTACATGAGAATGTCCAATTAGCTGTGCAAAGTGTCAAATGCTTTTCTTTTTAATCACCTTAGATCATCAGAATTTAGGCCATACCTAAAAAACCTGAACTCTTTTCTGGTTTGTAGATTTTCTATTAAAACCAAACTACTCTGGCTTTTTTTTTTGTTTTTTTTTTTTAATACTATAAAGGCTTTTGCTTTTAAAGAAGTAAGAAATAATTGAACTCAAAGCAAGACATATTTCAAGAAGTGAGTTTTTGAGGTACAAGTGTGGCAACAAAAGCTGTGCACAAACATAAAGGTTTGGGATTCCTTAAAAACCTTAGTCTTTGGCTACTGTGTTAGGGTTTCTTTAACTGAAAGACAAAAGAGGCAGCTGCTGTGCCTCACAAGGAAAATCAAACTAAAACTTATCTCGCAACTGACTGCAAATTTTCTGAAGCAACACTTAAACATTTCAGTCCTAATACACACTTTAATTCCCTCTTTGAGGAAAATAGAAGAATAAAGAATATTTTTGTGGTTACATATACCTAAAATGTGATGGGTCACACTTTTGAGATAATTACAACATAAAAAATTAAAATATATAAATAAAAAAACCTATAGTAATGAAATGTGTACTACATTCACTACACAATATTTAAAAAATCAAACCTATTTCAGTACTGTACCGTTGCTACAAGTTCAGGCACACCCAGAAGTAACTTAACTGGCCCCATGAAGACCTTTGAGCAGAGCAGGTGCTCTGCTCTTGTTGTACTGACACAGAGGAGTAATTTCAAGTACTGGCTGTGTTCATCTGGGCTGACCTTAGCCCAGATGTGTGACCTTTTCCCAGCAGAAGCTAGAAATTGAGTGGCAAAATGCTGCACTCGCTCACACATCATGAAAGACATTCCCATTCTATAACCAAAGGATTTGAGTACCTGTTACAAGGTTCTGGTCACTGGAACTGGGATCAAAACGCCTGTGAAAAAGCCCTTTTGATACACTGATGGCCTGAAGGTCCACAAGGTTACTCCTGAAATGCTCCCATGATCTTACAATTCTGTTCTTCTGTTTGTTTGGTTTAGCTTTATAATGCCTGGCCTCCTCAGCGAATCACTTTATTCCTGCCAGTCAGTTAAATTACCCACAGAAACTCTCTGAAGTCTCAAGATTCCTATCTTGAGAATGTATTCCATCCCCTCAAAATGCCATTCCCCTCAGGTTTAGCTGGCACTGCATCCCTGAGTGTACAGCCACATTCAATCAACACTCTGTTACTGCAGATGTGCGTTACGCGCTCCAATATTGGAATAATCTGTCTTTAATGGGAAGGTCTTAAGGGCTGCTGTGGCAAGAGCCATAAGTTTAAACTGACAACTTCAGATGAGAAATGTGCATATTTTTTCTCCATCATAGTTGAAGTTTCCATTATTTCTGTTCTCCACTGGAACAGTGAATGGTGCCAGTTATAAATGGCCAGTCAGATACTTGGGGGAATCACTGCTGCATGGATTAGTGTGTGATACAAATCTCTTGACATTTCTTACTTATTTCAACTATAAAGCAATCAAGAGTGAAATTATCACTTTTAGCAACATATTGAAAAGGATCTATTAATTTCCAGGCATCAAGCAGAATTCATGCACAGCTGTCTTGCTCTGACCTCTCACCCTGGTCACCAGACAGAAACATGCCAATCCCCATTTTACAAGGTCTTTTTCAGCCTGTTGTCAGACAGCTCAAGCTGCAAATGATTGTAGCCTAATCTCAATCACTGGACCAGGGAATCTTTCTCTTAAAAAAAAAATTTAAAATCCTCTTTTCTTGATTTTTTTGAAGTCACAGATCAATTTACTTTTAAAAATGAATATAGAAATATTTGATTTAATATAATTACAGAGAATCAAAATGTTAATTTTTTTAGCACTATTAGAGCAAGTTTCCAAGTTCTGAATTTATTGACCATACTATTTTGCCCCCTTTATCCTGTCCACTGGAGGCCAAATACTCAATGTAAATCATTAGCCCCTCTCCATTTGTTACCTACATGCACTCTTCACTATTTTGAATATGAATTGACTAAAACTTTCTCTTATGCCAGGAATTCAGCAACAACCCCACACAACTTGAGAAGCTGGTAAGAAATAGCTGTTATTTGGTAAATAACTCAGCATTACCTGCTACCTCCTTGCTCCTCTGAGAGGCTTCAGAAGCCAGAGCGTATGAAATGGTAATGATGCGCTCCTGCTCCTGCAGCTGTGAATCTAAATCAATCGAGTTGTGTTTGTCCTGGGCAACAGTAGGCTGCAGATTGTGCATACTGGGGGGAAAGTGAAAAACAACATTAACATTTGCAAACATAAAGAATCCACCATGCAGATAAGAACAAGCTTGGATTCAGACTGCAGTTTTCAGATCTCATCTATCAAGCTCCCTGTTTTATTGTCGTTCTTTAAATAGGGTTGATGTTGTATGCAAATGCCTACAGCACATGGAAAAATGGCACAGCCACCTCACATGCAGTCAAAATTTCTGCATAGCCTTAAGAACATCTGAAAGTCCTTTGTTGGAAATATGCTGTTTAAATAAAAGCACTACAAACGTGCTATTTATTTGAAGTTGTTAGTAAAATTCCTTTCTAGTGCTCAAAGGAAAAGGAAATAACCTGGTGGTCCCTCAGGCTGTACCCCTTCCAAAGAGAGGACAGATCCTTGACAAATCAAATTCTTGAAACTGAATGTTCAGCTGACTCTATACTAGCTGTAAGTAGCCAAAAGTGTTGTTTCACAACTCCGCTCTCTGGAGACAACAGAAACTTGCTCTCATGCTGACTTTTCTTCTGCTTTTGGTCAGATTCATGCCTTTCCTTTCCTTCCTCCTCATTCTCATCTACAAGTTGGTTGGTAAGGACTCACTACTACTTTAGGATTCTCTGAACAAGAAAATACACGAAATTCATCATTATCTCTTGACTTTGTTTTGAAAAGCAGCTCTAAATATACTACATAATTTCTGAGCGCATTTTCTCAAAGCTACATGGTACATTCAGGTAACAGAAATTAAGATTGTTGTATTATGTTAGTTCTCGATGTTTAACATGAGCCCCTGTATAAGATTTGGAAAAAAACCTAAAACCTAACCTTGATTTAGTAAGAATATTCTTTATCTTTTCTGCTTTCCGCTGCCTTGCTGCCAGCTCTTCTGTAGAAAGGGGCTCTTCTGGCTCCAGCTCAACATAACGTTCTGGAATTACAACCTTCTCAGGTTTTGACAACTGTAGAAAGAAAGCAAGCATCGAGTTTTCAATAACGAAGACTTGAAAGAAATTGAGATAAATCCTCCTCAATGGGAGAACACAGTGAAAAGAATAAAGCATGGATTTCCACAGTCAGTACATGCATCTGATGCTAAACACTCCTTCTGAATTTCTAGCTGATGCCCTTTCAACAGTGTTTTTTCCCTCTGATTCTTTTTACTTCAGAAGATAGACTGAACAAATATTAAAAGGGATTACAGAAGCAATCAGAATCAACAGAAAACATTTCTTCAGCTCAGGCTTAGAGCCCAAAGTAGGACACTGCCTCAAGTTCTTACAGTAGAAAGAAGCAACCACTAAGAGTGGTTGACTGGACAACCCGAGATATTCATGTCATTATATTTGTGTCATGCCAGCCAGAACTTCCTACAACTGAAAGGAAGTATCACCTCAAGTTTTAACCTAGGGTCATTCTTCTGAGACTGGATAATTTTCTGTGAGCAGCAGAAGGAAACAAAAGGCAGAGAGAAATACACTACACTGTGCAACTGTAACAACACATTGCATAAACTAATTCTGAATAGACTGAAAATTGTAACATGATTGCATGAAAGCCAGAAACAAATTTTTGCTAGGATCCACTATTTTGTGGGAAATTTTCTCTCCACCCAACAAAAATAAAGTTTACAGACCTTGAAAACCAATTCTTAATATACAGAACAGACTGGTTTTGAAAATAAAAATAGAGAACGTGTGAATAAATGGAAATAAGTAAAGGAGAGCAATTTTTTTTCTTCTTCTTCTTGGAATTTTGTTAAAACACTCATGAGGCAATGAGTTTTCAAAATTCAAAGTTTTCAATGAAAATAATCCTAAATTTTTCACCACTGACCTTGGCTCATGCTAATTCGATGGATTATGTAAAGTGGCCTGACCTAACCCCCGGTGCTTAGGCTCAGTAATTCACAGGCAATCGAAGGCCAAGAGCACACACTGACACACACAACTATATTAATTAATTAACTATATTAAAATCACAGCCTCAAGTTCCTTCTCAGGAAACACAAAGCCCGTGCTTCCAGAAAAATCCTAATTTTTCCACTACACTTCCCTACTTTTGAATCCAACTCCTCTATGGAGGTTTAGATACAGACATATATACACTTTTTAAAATGTGTATCTCTATCTCCATACTGTATCTAATCTAAATTAGCTCAACCAGTCACTTTCAGAATAACAGACCCATTAATCATGTGAACGGCAGATGGATTTCCTTAAAGGTACAACTGAGTATGCTCCCTTCTGAGGCACAGAGGTACCTCAAACACAGAAGTGCCTGCCAGGTGAAGAGGATGGCCACATGAAATGGAAAAGAACAAGGCCAAGTTGGACGGAGCTCTGGTTCAGTGGAAGGTGGCCCTGCCCATGGCAGGAGGCTGGAATTAGACAATCTTTAAGGTCCCTTCCAACACAAACCATTCTACGATTCTAACCAGGTTAACTGAGAAAGAAGCTTTACACTCAGAGCTTCGGACCTATTTCAGTTACTCTGAAGCAGGACAGAAATGCCTATGAGCAAAAATGTCTCCTATGCAAGGCTTAAAGGAAGTACAAAGCGATTCCCATAGCCCTGAAGGCCTTCTGGAAAAGAAAAATTAATAGCAGAGTGCAACAAGGAAAGGCAGTAGAAAAAAAGTTATCTTCTGCTTCTGAAGTTTACAGAAGCACTGTATTTTCTGTAAAAATTATACAAAGATTAACTGAAAGATGCATTCATTCATAGAGTTCAACAGGTAACAACTCACAAAGTAAACCTTTTACAAATATCTCTCTCTGTAAAATGATACTCTGCCAACAGCTTTCAGAAGAGCACAGGTGCTTACTAGTCTAATTATCATTAATAGTTGTACTGGTTTGCCATCTCCCGCAGCATTTAACACAGCACAAGGTACCCCCTGAAGCCTTTCCACTTGCTGTGTTCTCTCCTTCCCACCAGATGGCCCAATCGCATTTCAAACCAACATTTGCTCGGTTACTGGAGCTGAGAAAAGACCTCGTGCCCAGAACACCAAGCGGGTCATTCCAAAAGCTGACTGAAATATGTTTTCTGTTCAAGCCCAAATACAGCAGTGGTTCCTCTTCTCTATCACCTTTTGCCAGTCAAAATTAAGAGCAGTAAGGTAGCTCTGGGGAACTTTTCCTTCATTCCTGTTTCTCATTTTTAAATACTCTTCGTGTTGTCTTCTCATCTTTTTTTCCCAATTTATAGAACCTTCCCTAAGTTAATCGCTCTTTCCTTTAGAAAGCCTGAGCTATATATTTCAAAGAGTAGAGCCAACTTTTCAATTTCTTCTCTCCACTAGAACACAATACGAACACAAACATTGCAAAGGTGCCAGGTCATAAATTTTTAGTACCCAAAAGACTCCTTTTAGTTCAAACTTCCAGCTAACTTCTGAAAGAAAGGATGAGAATCCACTGCCAAAAACTTAGAAGGGTTAATGTTTTGGGACAGAGATTAGGAGGCAAAAGATTGTGAGCATTACCTCTCTGCTGATATCTAAATCATAGTCTTGAGGCTCCAGGTCAGTCTCTGTCACTGCTACTGGCTGAACTTTTAACCATTCATTTTCATCCTTGTCTTCTCCACAAATTGCCCTCTCAAGTAACTGCAAATCAAATTCTTGCTCTCGTTTCCACTGGTAATAGATACAAAACAATTAACAGCATTCAGCCATACTACCAAATTCACCATATAGCAATGTATATTACTACTGCTGCAAACGCTGCACTGCTGAAAGAGTCAGCAGGGCAAACCCTAAACTGGCAAGAGAAAGAAAATACAACTGCATTTCTTGGTACATACGGGTGGGCGTTTTGATCTCTAGCTGTGCTGTGAGGAATTCAGAGTACTGCTTAATTTTACATGTTCAGTAGAATTAGATTCTAAGAAATTTATTAATCCCAATTTCACATTTGCTGATTAACATGGAACCAGCTACACACAAACATCTTTGGGAGCACAGGTCTCACTACCAGCGAGCCTACAGACTGACAGATTAGTCCTCGGCATTGTAAAGAGGCAGTGCTGTGTGGTTCTGAATCACTACACAGAAAGGCTACTTACAGTGCTGGTTGAGAACCACAGCTTGAAAATTTTATGTATAATAAAATAATACCTACTGTTTAAAGCTGATAATACTTTGTGTATTAGTGTTAACTTGTCTTGAATTGAAAACTAATTAACTTTTAAGCTCTTCAGACTTTACTGAAAGCAGAGTCCAGCTACCTGCAAAAGTCTTTCACAAGGTCTTTAAAAGGTAAATATTTAGCAATATAAATCAGAGCTATTAAATATTTATTGATATTTAAATTTAGCATATTTAAACTAAGCTGCATAATGTAGAGTACCCAAAATCACTGCACATTAGTCCCTTCACAAATACATACAATACAGTTACATATAAACTCACACTTAAGGACACTACCAATACCTTTTTGTTCAAAAAAATTAAGTTCAGTTGTAGCATCATTCCATCCAGTAGATCTGAGCAACTTTACCATATACGATATTAAAACCAGTAGGAAAAAGAAGAGACAAAAACAACGACAACAACAAAATTATCTCCTCAAGGTTTTGAGGGAATCAATAGGAGAATGTGCCACTTTTATGTTTCTTAAAAACATCTCCAGTATTTCTGGGACAAATCTTTGGCTTGTTTTGGATGAAGTTTGAACTCCACATGAAGTCCTTAGACTTCATTATGCCACTTCTATTACTAAATCTAATTGAAACCTATTCATGCACAAGCTCTCAGAATTCACTCAGAAGATAAGTATCTTCCATGTATATTAAAAAGTTAAGTAGGTAAAAGGCAATTACATCTCAAAAATTAATATGTTACAGAATTCAAAAGAGAAAAGAACATTTTCTCATACGAGTACTCCAAACTCATTCTTCTACTCATATTCGAACCAGGCCTGATTGATATAGTATATTTTAAATACACAGTATCATTTTCAAGTTGTTATTGTATATAGGTAAGAAAAACATCAAACCATTCTTAAGAAGCAGTACTTTTATTGGCTTTGATGTTGCAACTTTTACATGAAAAAGGCATTGTATATAACAAATGAATTCATGTACTGTGATCAATACTTAAAATGTCATACTACACTTGAGAGCTGACCAATTAAAAATTAGAATTACACATACAAGGTATGTTTAAAGCAAATGTTACACACTGAGCAGCACTTCAATTATACATTTAACTGTTTGCCATTTTGGCTGCTAAATAATTGTAATGCTGTAAGTAATTGTGCTACCAAACATGCTCTTGCAAATCCAAGCCCTATAGGTACAAGAGAGGACCTCTACAAAACATTACTAGGGCTGAAAAACTCTATTTTAATTCTTTACAGCAAGAAAAAGACCAAGATGGCACCCAAATTTATAAATAAAGTGTTTGCCACAAATGTTAATAACGAGTGTAGTGAAAATGTTTTGACTTGTGTTTGTTATGTGAGTCAGAAAACATAAGAAGCTCAGATTTATTTCTTCCAATTAAAGTATGAAAGTAACAGTGATACTACAGTACTACAATTTCCAAACATTATGCACTGTCTTTAAAAAATTTGTGATTGCAAAACAGAAGACAAAACAGATGAATGTCTCCAAGCAGTGCACTCATATTTACTGGGAAAGTAAATACAAATAACTGGCTGCAAATTAGTGCTACAGAACAGTGGGAATGAAAAGCTGAATATTAAAAGGTTTTTTTAATGCCAGCAATTGACACACATGTACTAAATGCAATTAAGCCTGGTAAAAATTGAGTAGTCCAGTTAGAAATTTTAAAATAACTACAAAATTCTGCAAATTAAAAACAAGCAAATTAAAAAAAAAAAAAAAGAGGCATTAGGTATGATGAGTGACGGATCTAAAAGCAAGAGACCTTGTGCAATGAATTAGGTAAAACAATGTGATCATTCTAAAGCTCTAGTGGATCAAATAAAAAAATAAATTAAAAGACCACAGCATAAGTGCAATTACAGTACAATCCTGGTTTAGCACCAAGTGAGCAACTGGGTAACTTCACCAATTAGAATTGCTTTGGTTAGTATCCAAAATGTATCATTATAAACTTATCATCTGCACAGCATTTACTCTTAGAATGCAACAAAAATACTTTTCTTCAGCAGCTTAAATTTGAGCCTTATTAGAATATTCTACATTTTGAGCTTTAAAGAAGAATTTGTATCAATTAAAATACATTAGCTCTCACGTAAATTCCTAATCAGCACGATTATATTTTAAAACTGGTTATCCATTTATCATCTTTTTAAAAGAGAACAAACAAACACCACCTTGGTCTGATATTACCACCAACTATCTTGCAGGCTAATTTATGAACTAAAAGGAAAAATACCTATGGTGAGAAAGAACATTCTAAAAGGCCCATTCCATTATGAAGCAGTTTTAAAACTGTACAAGCTTCTGACACTTTCTAAATACAATTCCAATTTAAAAAAAAAAAAAAATCATGGCTCTGAAATCACCCCAATACACTGGCATCTCCACTCATCACTAACCTCTGACCAACTTACCTGCTGAACCTGCTACATTTACCTTGACTACGAGTAAAAAAGATCATCTATTCCTCACACTCTCCGAACTCACTTGATACCACAGAACACTAATTTAATTGGACTAGAAGCATCACACACGCTCAAGTGAAAGTGCTTGCCAGGGGAAAATAAAAGAATAAATCCAAAGATATTTTTAGTTTAGTCCTTTTAAGGCATATCTAACATACTGAGCCTACGTCTGCAGACATGGGCCTGATGAAAGACCGAGATGAAACAGGCTGCCTTTCTCCTTGGCTAAGAGTTCTCTTGCGTTCCCGCACTAATGCCTTCTGATGTCTCTTCATTCTTTCTAGCTGCTCCTCTGCACTCATCTTGCCTCTTTGGTGGTCTCCAGAGTATAAACGTTCCAAGGCACTCTTTGGTCTCTCCTGGAGAAGTCACAAGGCACACAAAACACATGTTGTAATTAATAGTTTATAAGAAGTATACAAACAAATGAACTCCTTCTCCTACCTCATTACTAAATTTTATTCTATTAACTTTGCATTTCTTAGCATATTTAAACTCTGTATTTCCTATTAGTAGTGTTGACTTTTGGTTCTAAACCTTGTTTTATAAATCTATTTGAAATGCAATAAGTTGTTTGTTGTCCAGTTCATTTAAGAAAGTGAAAAACTGGGACACTTCGTTAGATCACAGCTCTTGGTCCTCTCCCAGGCTACTATAATCCCAATTACAAAAAATATACTACTGCTACACAAAATATGCTCTGGGCTTAACTATTTCAAGCAGTTCAAACAATTGCCTTCAGAAGTTTATTTAAAACTTACCTTGGACCTATCCCTTCGAAGTGTTGCAAACGATGAAATGGTAGACGACTGGTGCAATCTGGAAGTTGATCCAGACAAACCTTTATAAGGAAAAAGAGAATGCCTTAAAACCAGATGACAGACAAAGAAAGTGTCAGACTTTTTAAAAATAATATTATACTATTTCTGTGGCATTCAGGTTACTATTTTAGCTCACATTTTGCAATTCAGAAGATCATGAGAGGCATAAAATTTCATTTCAGCCGAACATAATGCATTTCAGGTCACTACTGATCAAAATTCAGAAAATCTGTAGTAATTTAGAAGCTTATATTAAATGAGGGATGGGTTGAACTCAGCTGTACAACAATAAATAAACTGTATAAATAATCACATCTATTAAGAAAATAAAACCTTAACATTCACAGCTAGAAACAAAAGAAATAAGAAGCGAATGGCTAAGAAATTATTTGCTTTTGGCCCAGATTTCATCTCTGTCCTCATTTGTGAAACAGTTACAGGATTACAGCACAGTGGGGATGGAGTGTCAAGTCAGATGTAATGTTTGGGGCACTACATTCATATTCTTTATCGGTTGCATTTCAATGGCAATATAAATGTTTTAAAAATACTTAAGAGTTTGCAAAAGGTAGCAGAGAAATCATGAGGAAAAATAACTCTTAATATAAGAGACATTCTAATAGCTAATTCCATGTTTTGCTATGGGTTTTTTTAAGCCTAACATATAAAGTTGCTTTGCCAAAGGCTGATTGTCTGTAACAGCACCATTAAAACACACAAAATCTCTAGACTTTCCCTGTATAGTTTATCTAAAAACAGTGATCTGGTCATAAAGATCATCTCCAGGAAATCCTACAAGAGAAAAGCTCCTATACAGACAGTACTGTTAAAGATCAACTCCATAAATTCCTGGCTTACCACGGGTAGGTAGTGTCTGGTATCCACTGTCAGGGCTTATTAAAGCACTGGAAGGGTGGCTGAGGTCACCCCCTATCATTGCTAGTTCTGGTTCACTCATGTATGAACGCAGTTCCACCTATACAGAAAAATACTCATCAGCTCAAATGAAATCACAGACAGCAAGTCTTAATAATCCTAAAACAAATCCTAAATCTTGGGTTTCTGGATTACTTCATCTCTCTCTGCCATTATTATATGGCATAGATCTCTCTCTATCATTATTATCTCTCTGCCATTCTATATCATGATTACTTTATTAAAGGTCCATATATTCTACAGACAACAATAACATGTTTTATCCAAGGTTCCCATATCTTTAAAGAGCAGGTGTACAGGTGTGTGAGTGCTCACCCTGTAATCTCCATTTACATACTGGCCGAGTTCTCTGTCTCTCTTTCTCTCGTCTGACTGACGTTTCAGGCCCCGCACCGAGGTGTGTCTGATGACAGTGGCTTCTCTCGGGAGGGGTGGGACAGCTGGTGGCTGATCCTCAGGACTGTACAGCTGAGGGAGAGGAGGTCTGGGCGGTGCTTCATCTTCCTGGGAATACGAAAGCGCAGGGATTTGGCAAACAGCATGAAAACAGTCTGGCATAAACTGAAAGTTCATCGCATTATATGAATTATTCACGACTGCTTCAGCATGCTCTCCTCTGTCCACACCAGAAGCTTGAGGCTTTAAGGCCCAAGCAAGACCAAGAAATCAACCACAAAGCATTTCCAAGGAAGGCTCTGAATATTAGTATGTCCTAGACCAGTCTGTGACACTCTACAGGAGGCTCCAGGTTATGCACAAGTATTGTGCTGCATGTGCCACTTCTCAGTTCCAACACGAACACCCCAAGTGCCTCCCTGCTGTGCCTCCACACTGCGTGAACTTCCAACCACGACACTTCCACTGCTCCTGACAGAAGGGAAATGGAAACACTGCTGAAAGAATCCCACAAGAGCAGTACTTACAACCTTTGGCTTGAGCTTGACTGGTGACTGAAGAGGTGGCTCTATTTTTTTCAGCTGCTGTGCTTGGTGCTGTGTCCTGGTCTGGAAATAAGGCTGTGGATACAGCCTAACCTCCAGAGGGGATTTAACCGGACTGCGTGGAGGGCTCTCGGGGACTGAAAGTTTGCTCTCCACAGTAGCAAGGGAAGCTGGTAAGGAAGGCACTGAAGACTGAGAAAATGAAGGCACTGTTTTTCTCTCTAGGGGAAAAATACACAAAAAACATTTCTTGATGAGGATCTAGCAAGTCTTCAGGCCAAAAATAAAACCAAATAGTTCAATATCATCCCATAAAGCTCCTGGTAGAGTGCAGTGGGAGCAAAGGGAGGAAAAGCCTGGGAGTCATATGAAATCAGTCCATAAGCTGCATCTGGCCCCATGCCACAGATTCCTTAAGTTGCCTACAGATCTAGACCATCTCAGAACTATTTTATCTCTGTATGTAAAAGGTGAGCAAAGATGCCTTAAACATAAAGTGCATTTTGCAGTAGGTATTACCAGGCTCTTGCTATCCCAATGCATTAGGTCTTGTCTTTGAAACACAATAAAGCCACTGAAATGCAGACCACACAGACTTTCCCTTCTTCTTTCTCTTCCAGATGTTGCTCTGCCCACTAAACATCTGCCTGAAGAGGGAGGGGGAAAGCAACTGCAGCAAGGACAGTTGGGCAGCATCCAAGTGGGAAAAAAAAGCAATAAATCCAGAGAAGAGCTCCTGGACAGGATGCAGAACAGACACCACACTGGTAAGGGCCTGGCATGTGACAGAAACCACTTCTGCAACTTGAAGAATTTAGCCCATTGTTGTTATTGTTATTCCCTTTATGGCTTGTTATATTTTAGTGCCACTGGTATGTGAAAACAAACAACAAAAATACTTTGTCACCTCAAGTAAAGAAACACCAAGTTAATGTGCTCAGTCAACAGAGATTTCTGACACACTCAATAGCAGAATTAACTGGATTTTCTGCAGCAGAACAAACTTCCAGATTATGTGCACAGACCCAAAGACTCAGTTGCACTGGTACATTTTTTATTTCTTCATCATGTTCTCCTTACCTGGATTCTTTATAGAGTCTACTATGGTTTTGTAGTTTGCTTTATTTGCACTCAAGCCAGCTGTAACATCTTCAATTCTCCACAAGTCTTTTTGTATTTGTGTTTTCTCCTGTTGTTTGTAGTAAAAGAAAAAAAAATTACTTATACCTAATTTTTAATTTATTATGAGCCTGTCATTTGATACCAAAACCAAATCACTATTTCAGAACTTACATGAAAACTTAAGAGTTTAGAAATGAGTTAAATAATTACTTTAAAATAAAAATTTAAAAAAACAAAGAACACCAACAAACATATCTTGCCCATAAAATTTATTAGAGCATTTTCTGACTGTTGGAAGACTCCTTACAGAAGACAGGGGAAAAGAGACAAGTCTATATTATTTCTAGAATACTGTTCAGACTACAAAAACATAGTTTAATGTTTAACATAAAATGAGCTTCTAGAACCCATTAATTTGAACTTGGTTCTTAAATCCTATAAATACCAAACTTAAGACTCTTAAAGCAGCCTTACAAAACATCTTAACACATTTAAGGGAAATATGCTGTAGTAAAAAAGCAAAAAAACAAACTCAGAAGTGCTGACAATTTCAATTTCTGCTTATATTTGAGTTGTTAGGCCTACTTGCCATGATGTATTTCAGGTAAAAACAATATATTGCTGCTGTTCCAGGATTTGGTCTCATCTTGCATCCTATTTCCTTTACCAAGGCTTTCCAGGAGGAAGGAAGGAAAGAAAGGGAAGCTTTGTCTACAGACTGGACTTTGCCTTTAAGTGCATCTTGCAGCCTGGCTCCTGAATGCACCATTTCAGTCATTCCAATCATCTTAAATAGCTGCTGCCATCTAATTAATTAAAGCCTGGTAACCTCCTGACTTCAAACATTTGCATCAAGAATAAACTTTGTAAAACCAATACTATTAAAGAAAGCGAAGGCAGTGAAACACTTAAGAATTGCTTACAAACTGCTCAAGAACTCTAGAAATCCATCACCTCCCACGAGCTGCAAAATAGCTACTAATTAATCCTATAAGGCTGAGGGTGAAAAAAAACTTCAGTAAAAGCTGTTACACCTCATAGAGCTAAGGAAGGCATATAAATTGCTTTCCACTTTCTGTCTTAAATCAGGAAATATGTTCAGCCAGGTTACAGATCAGCAAACAGGGTGCCAAGAACACAAACATTTAAATGATGGAGAACGTTATTTGCCTGTAGTAAACTCACTCGATAGATGGGACATATCTTGAAAGATTGTCAGGACACAAACTATAAATTTGCACATTTCATTTCATTTTTCTGAGATTAATCATACTACAAGGAACCAAATGATGGATTTACAATAATCAAGCCTCAGACTAGTGAAAAAAACACTACATCGCACTGAAAATCCTGCTTCTGAAACCACTCAGAAAATGTTGGATTAGCAATGTAGAAAAGCCAGATCTTTTAATATTATTTCTTCCCATTACTTAAATATTGATGTGAAGAGAATATTTTAGATCTAAAATGGACCAGGGCTGAATGATAAGCAGATGAATTAATTTTAAAATTATGAAAGCCGAGATTGCTGATTATAGAGGGGTATAAATATACTTTATTGGCAAACATGAAAAGGTAACTTGGAAAGAAAATTTTATTTCTCTAACTTCCTTCAAACAGAAACATAATTTAGAATGACATAAAACCAGAGAAGAAACACCAACTAAAAAGTTATCACTGATAAAATAACCTATCTCAGTTAATTTCAGCGTGCCCAGATCCTCCCCAACCCTTAAGCAAAGACAATTGAAGCTACATTCTAAAAAGCAAGATTTACTCCAACCAAGCTACTCGAAACACTTAGGTTTTAACCTCTTAATTAATGCTACATAAAAACAACATCAGTGGTCTCCTACAGCAACTTGAGCCTGCAAATTTACTGAATTTTTAATAATATTCCATGAAGACTGCATTTTTTTAAAATACAGTGTGTATTAATTTAGTGCTATTGGAAAATGCTAGATAAACAATCTTGAGTCTACACATCCTTGGGCAGAGATGAAAAAAATTCTAACTACTATGGGTACTTAAAGTGAGACTTCTTTGAAGGAATACAGTTTTTTAGAATATTCAGTACTTTCTCAAAAAATCAGTTCCCCCTAGTATCTCCAAAATAGGTATTCAGAAACAGTTTTTTAAAACTTAGCCAAACATATCTGTGCATACTTATATATATGTGTATATATAAGTATACACACATACAACTGATAACATGCTTATGGCTGTGTGTGTATTTATAATTAATCACTTATGTGATATGAGATGATAAGCAAACTGAATTAACATTTTTTTCTGTGCAAGCCACATTCCCTTCCATATGTATTGGTGAATCCCATGCCACACATTCAGTATTTTAAGCATTCTCAGTGCCTAATTGGAGATTTTATCTCAAAGTAGCCTAAGAAGGTATATTTTGTTTAAATTTGTAATTTTCCTTTATTAAACAAAGTAACTTTGCAGAAGGACCATTTTATTCCAATATTCCCCTAGGATTTTTTAAAAAATGTATTCTACAGCTGAACTCAATTACATAATATTCTGACTCCAGAAACTGAATCACTTCCCCACCCCCCAAAATGAAAAGTAAATGAAAATATATGTTGAAGATTGATGCAATCAAAAAAAGTTTTACAACTCTTGCTTTGACACAAAACATTTATCCATTAATAGTGAAAATAAACAGGCTTCAGATTATATCTGATCAGGTATTTACTGCAAATAAATAAGCTAAAAAAATGTAACGAGTGAGCTCTTTTGGTCCAGGATATTTGGAAAAGTAGACTAAGATTTGAGAAAAATTTATACATTAACTGTGTTCCTTGTGTTCTGTTCTGCTCACACTACGGAAAAATAATCCAGTCTGTATTCCCTGCTCTGAGAATAAAGTCACCAGTTGTAAGCAGGTATGCAGAAGTAATCTGGTATTTCACGTCCATTTCAGCAAAGAAAATAACTGAGCTTCAAACAAAGCTTCTTTTAAGATTTGAAACTGAATAACTGATTTAAAACTGAGATGCCTTTCAATTACTGATGGCTGTTAAACACTTATTCCACTTCACAAAACAATCTGCAGAGATAAATCTTCCATAAATAGAAGAACATGACAAATAACAAGCAATGACAATAACAACCAGTGACTGGTGCTCTTAAAAATGGATAAAGAAGCCAACAATGTCAGATCAAATAAACAGAAGACTAAGAAGTCCTGCACAGTCTTATAAATTAAATACGTTATCAATGTCAAGATGTCAGCATGTAATAAAAACGTAATAAATAATGACAAATTTGCATAGACAACTTATGAGAAACTATTGCATGTGCTGCAAGACAATGTAGTGGGTTTTTTTCACTGCACAGCCACGCTGCCACAGTGCCTGAACTCTGCAAACCAAACCACATGACAGCTGAATGCACTGCAAAAATGGCAGAGAATTTCTCTGACGAGATGGTAACTTGAAGTTCAGGAAAAGTCATCCTCTAAGTGTTTACAGTGTCTGGAACTGGACTCACCTGAGATACCAATGAACTGCTCATCTGCTCCTGTAAGGCTTTTTTCAGTTGGCTCACATCCTTTTCTAATTTCAGGTACTCATTCCAGGCATTTTCCATTTCCTGTTAACAGAAGGAATACTCTAATACAGTGCTAACTTCAAAACCACTTTATCCATTCTCTAATTGAGCACCAAAGTGTTTTGAAGTTAATGTTATTCTATTATAAAAAGAAGTAAAGAATCCATTTTAGTCTACACTGTTACTTAGACTTGATTATACACCTGAAAACACTTCGTAGCTTGAAAGGTCAAGTCAAATATCCCTAGTTAAAAAAACTCTGGCCAGGTTCCTGACACAAAGCCAAATTGTCATAGAACAGAATCTCTGCAACAGTACAGCCCATTTTATAATGATTTGCTATTTATGCCCAAAAATACATTTTAAATGCTGACTGTGAAAATCATACATTTTCTACAGGCACAAACTGACTCGATATATTTAAGTAATACTGTTATTTTAGTGATCAGACCTTACTATAGGAAAGGTGTTCATGCAATTCTAGAAACAATCTTACAAGGAGCTAGTTACATTTCCATAAAGAGATAGTAATAATAGAGGGAAAACAACATTAAATTATATTTGAATTTTATTAAGTTATAATATCAATGGTATATTTATAATGAAGTATCAACAGATTTTCCCAATTCCTTTTACCCTGGAAAAACATCCTAGAATCACATTTATATTTTCAAAGGACTAGCTGAAATATTTGCAGTTTAAGCCCACATATAACATATAAAGACATTAAAAAGATTAGGGGTTTTTGCCTGGTTTCGGATGGTGGGAGGCAGGCATTGAAAAGTAAAGGTGGAAAGATTGTTTAATATTTTTGTCTGGTTTAGTATGCTGTATCTTAACCAAAACTCTTCAGAACAGGTCTTAACTCCCCTATCCAATGCCCCTATCCAACGACCAACACAGTTTTGGTCTAACTGGGATTTTAATTGTGGTTTTCTTGAAGCAACCAAAAACTCATACCGTTGAAACTTTGGATATTTCAGCCCGAATATGTATAAGGTCCTCTTGCAAAAGTCTCTGCTGGTAAGATATTTTTTCTGCATGTTGTGGTTGGTCTTTGTACTGATCCATCTGCCTGTGTAAAACCTCCAAAACAGACTCCAGCTGATCCTAACAAAGAAGATGGCAGTAAGTTTACAATATTTAGATGGAAATTTCTGCATCTACTTGCAGGAATATGAAAGGTGTTTTCCATGCCCCAAGTCTTCCCTATAAGCCAACAGAAGTTAGGATTGGCCTCCTGTTTTGGAGACTCACATGTAAACAAAAAACTGCAAGAGCCTTAATTACCTATTATATCCAAAAGTTATCTCATATTTTCCATTAAGTTTTTCCATTAAGCAGCCAAACCATTGAAAACACAAAGCAGTGAGAGGGGACTTTTTCTGTTTACACTCTGTACAAAACTGCAATTTACAGTTTCAGAAAAACCCCCTTAAGCAGTACAGAACTGTGACAGCCCCACCACAGCCCAGCATGAGCTGTTTGTTTAAGGACATGTTCTCATTCACTGCTATGGGTAAAACAGTCATGTGAGGGATTAAAATATTGTCTAAAACATGAAACAGACCCGATTCATTTAGTCAGGAGTCAATAACATGGAATTAATTTTGCACAGTAGCTCTTCTGAAGGATCCACCTGAACATTATTTTCATTTTAGAATACATTTTTTTCTGAACCACCTTAATTTATTGACAGCTATGGCTCGCAGGCAATGAGGCAAATGGGATTAAAACATTCCATAATGGGTATTCAATCCTAACACAAAACCCAATTCTTGTTATCATAGAAGTTTATACACACTACAGTGCAAGCAGCACTCAATTTTTTGTTCATAATTTCATATTTTATATTTTATAATTAGATAAAAGTTGATATTTTATTTTACTAAGCCCTTTTTAATCTACTTACTTTATTTTCCTTAAGGGCTCTTATTTTGTCCTCCAAGTCCTGCAGAATTCTGTCCTGCTCACAGAAAACACTTAGCTTCACCTGGAAATGAAATCATATACATATACAAAGTTGGATTTTAAAAACCAAGCAGAAAAGTATCCACTTGTAACACTTCACCCCAAGGAGTGCAATAATGGTCACATAACTGTACAACAGAAATAGACAAATCAGTGCAAGAGGTGCTGAAGTGGTGTTTGATACTCACATCAATATCACTTTCTGCAATCTTGACAGGTTTTGTACTTCTTTCTTTTAATGAGTCACGTCCTGTCACCTAAGAGGAACAGGTTTTCAAAATGTAAGGAATTAGTTGCAAACTAAAACCTAATTATGCTTCAGCAGTGAAAAGAAAACTTTTGTTAAATATTCGCTTTTATTAAGAAAAAATTAATAAAATTTTGGATTACAAGTATTTTCAAATCTGGCTTTAGTTTTTGAGAAGTGTTAACAAAAAGGATTACTAGTTACATTAGGCTATTTAGTAACTCTTCCAGTAGCTTGGAATTCTGGACAAAAGAGCATAATCCCACCTGTCCATGGTTATAAAAGTCCTTTTCCTGCAAAATCTCATAGTTTTAACTATGTTGTTGTGAGATCAACTATGAGAGTTGTGCTCTAATGGCTTTCTTGAAGCCAAAGACTGGAATAGTTCCTTTACATGCACGGTTGCAACAATAGCAGCATTCTTTAATGACTAAAAATACAACTTTTGGCAAGTGTTTCATTCTACAAAGGACAGTATCTTCCTCAGCACAGGGCAAGTTTTATTAAAGACAGACTGCTATAAAAACGTTATAGTGGAATTAAATGTAATTAATCTATTTTGATGTGGTTGTAATCTACCAAATCTCTCATTCCATAAATCACTGGTTTCATATTCCATCTCTGGCGAGATTATCTCCTCACATAACACAGTTTTAGAATAGGTACTGAAACAATACTCAATTGTACTTCCAACCTTCACAGCAACCTTAAAAATTAAGGCATGTCTATGTCTGTAGAAATGTTTATTATTTCCACTGTCTACACAGGACCCTCTTTGTGAACAAATGAGGTTAAGAAAAGAGCAATATAATAAAGCTCATTAATCATACATTTTTTTAAAAGTCTTAAAATCTAATGATTTAATATTGCCTGTTTGGAACACTTTTAAAGATTCATTAAAGCAAATACTATCTTACCACAGGACCACCTGATGATTAGTAGTATTCATATACAGTGTATTCTTATTCATATGCAGGCAAGAACTTATGAAGAAAAATTCACCTCAATATTGTCTTCAGTAATATAAGAGGAGAGGTTTTGATACAAAAGCAGAAGTTACTGGCTTTTTTGGCAAGGTAGGAAGGGTATAAAGAGGTAGTTTGCTTTTATACCAACTGACTGGCCATCTCGAGACTTGAAGCTACATACTTCACTTACTAACCTAAGAGTAACCTAGAGGATCATGTTAGGTTTTTAAAAGTAATTAGATTTTACTCTAAGTGAGGCAAATATTGTCTTCTGTCCTCCAGTGGCAGACCCCATTCAAAGACTTCTCATGTACCTTTGTGTGGTGAAATATTACTTCACCACCAGAATCAAAAGTAATTATAATGCTTCCAAAAGCTCTCCATTTTTTGATTTTTTTTCAACGATTACATGTTACATAGAAGAAAAATCGCTTTCTTTCAAAAGTATTAATGGAATTATTTAAATGCTAAATCCTATATATAATTGTAACAATTAATTAAATATAAACATAAAATACCAGCATATTAAAAGTAAAAATTTTGCATATTTAATTACCTGCAAGCTAAGACAATGCAAAAGCCTCTTTCAAAGCAACGGAATTAACATAAAAACAAGTCTACAGAATTTGGAGATACTTTAAATTACAAAATCAAAACTGTAAGGAATTTGTTAACTATCAAGCAGTGAACATGAGAACATAACAAAAATCAAGCATGCTTTCACATTTTCAAAATTTCACATAGGATTCACTATTCGACACATTCGTTTTCAAAACATGATAAAATGAAAACCAAACACTGAGGTCAGCCATAATTTCACATACAAACCCCAAAAGGGGGGGAAAAGGAAAAAAAAAAAAAAAAAGGGAAGTAAAAAAAAAATCTTACAGGAAGCACTGCTGTGTACCAAAAGACACCTGTAAAAGCCAGAACACTGACTGCTACTCGAAAAAGCAATGGGATGAGCACAGTTCAACGCAAGCAGTCTTACATGTATACTGGATAGTAACCCTTGTGCTGAGTTCTTTAGCACTTTGTATATCATGTTGATCAGAGGTCCATTATTTTCTATCTGTTTCAAACAAAAGTTTAGTCATAGCTTGTTACAGATGTCAAGATTTAAACCCCCAAAGCTTACAACTCAAAACTCCATGAGCAGCAGTGATCACACACTCTTAGGTCACACCTAAGCATTAAACAGTTTATTGCTCAATCACAATTCCACATTGAAAAGTTTTGTTCTGAAACCTCTAAGAGAGATCTTGAGAAATAATGGATTTAGTGAAAAGAAAAAAGCTTAACTCCAGTTCCAAAATGTTCAGTCCTAATTGAAACTGTTTAACCAGGGTGGGTCTAATTCAAAGCCCAGTGAAGTCAAAAGAGAGACTTGAACTAACTGGTTTTCCAAGTCTCCAGTGTCTTAAATGGAAAACATTACACACACTACCTGTGAATTTGCCATATTCCACCATTACTAAAATATGCACTCTTTTGTTTTCCTTATATCACAAATCAAAGCATTGCTACATTTAGTGGCAAAACACAAATGTAACCAACACAAAGACACCTTCTTGAGTTTCACATGGTCTCTTTAATCTCTCAGCAATCTGACCTGAATTTTCACGTTTCTCAACCACGACTGAAAGAAGGTTATTAGGAAATGCTCATTTTGAAAAATTACATCATTCCTTTGGAAACACGCTCAACATTTTGACTGTCAAGATTTTCAAAAGGGAACCAACTGGCATTAAGTTTCTTTTCACAGAAATATCAAGTGCCCCCATACATTTTTCTTTCTGCCTGCTTTTTTTAGGTGCTACAGGCAGCAGAAAGGCACAAGGGGAGCTCCTGAGAGACCAAATAACTCCTCATGTTCCAGACTGCAACAAATTAATCTGGACAGAATCTACTAAAAAGTTAAAGTTAAAAACCGCTTCTAATAATTTTGCTAAGCATATCACATTTCAGAGGCTTGAACCATGGTCACTTCAACTGTGAAAATTGTTGTGTTTCATAATGGACAAAACATTGTGATTATTAATAATTTCTCAACTCTTAAGACTTTTCAAATCGTAATTAGTCATAAAATTCATCTGATTGCTTGGGCTGCAGTTACATTTGGCAAAGCCATGAACAAACCAAGGACAAGGCTTAAAATTAAATGCATCCAACCAATTTTAAATTTGTGTATTAATGATTCCAACATATTTGAGCATTTAGACTACATATACATCACCCATATTATATGCTAAATATTGTATGTTTATACATATACGGTACTATATGTATGTATAGTATATATTACTAATATTTTCCATTTATTATTTGGTTAGAAATTAAGGAATTAAAACATCAGATAAGATTGAAATACACAAGCTCATAGGTGCAGTCAGCACATTAGCTGCACATAGGCAGCTATGCACATGCAAACCAAAGAACAAGGTGTCAAATTTCCCTTCACCTTGATTTTTCAGGAATCATTTTTATATGATTTATATATGGCAAGACATGCTACACACCATAGAAAGTGGCAGACTACTTTGCTAAGCAAAACAATTATATCTTTTTGGTGTTGTTTTCTTTTTTCCTTCAAAACCTGATATTAAGAAGTCTAGATTTGCTTTCAAATTTCCAGCCATCAAGAGTACCAGATACAGAATAATTTAGATAGATGATAGGATCCTCAGTATCATATTTAATTATTTTTTAAAAAGAAATACCTCCTAACATTACTTAATCAGATTATATCTATGGATGGATGGATGCATTTGAAATCTTTTAGCTGTAATAACATGAAAACAATGACAGTGCTAATTACTCACACTTTCACAAGAACATATGGCATATTATACAAGTAAGGAAAAAGTCAGTTTAAAAAGATTTAAAGAGGAAAAGCTGGATTAAGAGAACCCACGTTTTAACTTAGAGGTGTTGACTTCATACTTGTACTAATGCTACAGCAGAGAAACATTTTCAATCTGTTTATCTGATTTCCCTAAACCTACGTATCATTCATCTCAGTACCAGTAACACAAGTTGTTCTCACAAACTAATGAACTACATTTTCTGAGTTTGCGCTTTAATTGTACAGTCACTACTAAAAAGAAACTCAATATTCTAAGCACAACACTGAGGCAAAAGACTGTTTCCATCTCAGAGTAGAAAGCAACTTTAAAATTTGCAGGTACAAAGATGATACAAAAAAGACAACTGGGTTGAAAAAAAAATAAAAAGTTAAGTAGAGATGTGTAAGATCTTACCTTTAGATCCAAATACTCCAGATCTTTTTTCAACTGGATATATGTGTCATCCGCCTTCAGGTAAGTACATAGGGAGAAAACAGTGCAATATATTTGAATGTTTGAAACCATTTCAGAATACTTGGATTCGCTATATACAAGAAAACAAATGAAAGAGGGAACAAAATAACAGAGTAGGAGCACATAAAAAAGCACATTTGCTCCACCAGCATATTGCTATTTACAGCTAAAAAATGGGCAAAATATTTCCCAAGAGTATTACTGTCTCATTACCCACCCTCCAAACATCTAGATTTTTGTTTCCACCTCTAATGAGACATAGAACTACCTGAAACAAGATATTTTCAAAAGCTGTTTTCTCAAGACCAATTTCCACTGACTAGTCCTTCACTGAAAAAGTTACAGTGGTGTTCTCCAGCATGATATGAGTCTTTGGGAGAAGAGAGAAGACCTGTACCTGACTAAATGTCAGGCATAACTAGAAGACATCATACAATATATCACTAGAATACTTTGGATCACAATTCATAAGCATTTTAAGTTATGAATTCCTTTATTCAGGGAAAGTATGAAATAAGTTTTGTGAATAAAATTCTGAAAAAGATCTCACTTATATGATTATACAATCCATTTTGTCTTTTATGTAATAGCATTCAACTTGATCCTTAATTTTCATTGCCTCACCTGTAATTGCTATCAGCTTAATTTTATACACTCATCTAGCAACATCTTTATTACAGTCCCTTCAAGAAAAACATGCACAGAAGTCATAACAAAGATATTTCTCCTCTTTTGAAAGGGGATATTTGCAATACAAAAAGTTTAACTGTTGCAAATGTGCTACTTGTAGTTAGTCAAAATGCCCAAAACTTCCTAGAACTTTAACTGCTATTTTGTCGGCATTTTATATCCTGGGCGCAATTAACTTCAGAATAGAAGAAAAACACAACTATACCTTTTCTCAAGTTTTGAGCCAATGAGAATGTGTAGTTAGAAAAAGAAAAGAAAAACCCTTTATGCCATAAAATCAATATATCACTCTTGCATTTCTTTAGAGGTGTTCACTTACAATTCTTGTCAGATCAGCTTGTAAGACTGACTGAGGACTTGACTAGAAAGTCTGCCCATTTTTGGAGAAAACCCTGTTATTACCACCCATCTTAGTGCAATTGTTCTGTAGGTGAGGTAAGTCGGGAAATGAAACTTCTTCAATTCAAAAAAATTACTTTAGTTTTGGGCCAAAGTCTTCACCAAATCCAAGAAGAGTCACCAGATTTTACTCCCAGATGGCTCCATTTTTGAGGCTCTAATAGGAACCGGAGAGCTCTGTGAGTACATTTCTGTTTGGTCTCACATTTACAAGTTTCATAACACCAGTGCAATCAAGAGCACTGTAGATGATCCAAGACGCTCCTGAGCTTTTATGAACCAGTGTTCACCTGCAGAACTGGCACAGTTACAAGCTCATATGAATGTACAGACTGGCTGATGCATTTCAATTTGCAGGTGATGCAGCATGTGGCACAGGGAGCCAACCCCACCATGAAAGCAGCACAAAGAAATGGTTTTGCTTTAGAATGAACATATACAGTATTTCAACCCACATTTCTGAAGATGCAGCATTTTCAGAAATAGTATAAATACACAGTATAAAAAGGAAGTAGACACTTTGAAACAGATGCACTGGCACCCTGTAACTTAAAAATGCTCATCTTTTATAGCAAATACAGTAAGCAAAGAAAAACCGCAAACCACCTGGGCACTGTGGAATACCAAAGAATGGGCAAGGAAGCACAGACTCAAGCATGCCACTAATGAAGCATTTGCAGAGTCACAAAATGTCACAGATGAGCCACGCAGCAGCTGACCTGATAGGTGGAATTAGTTGGCAAGTGCTGCAGTAACTGAGCGATTGTGTAATTTCTTATACTAGCCAACTTAGCCTGATGTCTCCTTAATCGAATGAGAAGCAATGTTAGCTCTTCAGGCTGCAGGTATTTAGACACATTGTAAAGAGGAAATTAGCAGTCTTCAGGGAGAGGAACTATAATTACATTTTTCACCTCAGTGCCCAGAAAGCAGTTACTTGACATGATTAAGCAATTATTTAATTAACTCTGCATTTGGTCAAATAAACACAATAAAACTTGAATCCTGTAACAACAGACAGCTCACCCCTGTTCACGTTGCAGATAAATGCAGAATTCCTACAGGCTTTACTGGCTTAAGATTAAGTTCTCATTCGAGTTATTTATGCTTTAACTAATAAAGTTAAGATTAAAGACTATGGATTTTAAAACTTAGCAGTGGTACTGCGAGGACACAAAAGGAGCTGTGCTCTGCACTTACCGACTTGCCGTGCAAGCTGGGCGCGCTCACAGTGTGTGTCATGTAGCCCATGGCAGGCATGGAGCGGCGATCCAGGTGAGCAGAGCTCTGCAAGAAGCCACAGCCAGAACATAAGCACTGTGTCCAGTGGCAGTGTGTTGCACCTGAGGGCAAATTCAGTCTGCACCTCTGCCACAGATTTTTTATTTAAAATCATGGCGTGCTTAGATCAGGGTAACACGGGCCAGCCTGATCCTTTGATGATTAAAAACTTAGGAATGAACAAATGCAAATTCAGCACCTGCGATGCTGGGCAGATCAGTGGGTTCTGGCAGTGCGAGATGCTTCAGCAGAGCGTGCAATGTAGCTTCCAGCAAATAAAAAAAAATCACGAAGTTCCCCCCCACCAAACGTCTCCCAGAAAAAGGTTGGGCTGGATGATGCCCTCCGACAGCAGGCTTGTACTGCGCACAGGAACAACTGAGAATGCTCTCTTTTAGCCAGGGAACTCAAGCTCCTGACATGACTGACACCTTGTGGCAGTGGCTTCCATTAATACGGAGCGTTTTTTTAACAGTCATCCTTGATCTGCCCCTTTCTGCTTACAATATGAAAGGACACTGCACACTCATTCTTTCATCTTTCTCTTAAAGCCAAACTTCTGTGGCTTTCTTCAAAGCAGACTAAATGTCTCACAATTTACTTTTATTCCTGCCTCTTAATTTCACTGAATGCCGTTTTGTTTTGCCTCCCCCTCCACCTTTTTTTTTTAAGTGCAGCTGGATGGAATTTAATAAAGCAGTCCAGGAAGTGTGGAATATCACAGATTTATGCAGGCATACACATTTAAATACTGTGTAAATGCTGTGTGCTTACATAGAAAAACACGAGCATTTTTCACAGAACTTTCACAGAAGTTCCACAGAGAAGTTTTAATTATGAGGAACTGTGTTTCCCGATATTGGTAAAGCCAGGATGCCATAAAAAGAGCTTAAAATTTCTGCAGTTACATTGCACAGGAAAGGAAAAGACTGCTGCACATGCCTTCATAAGGGATGTAATGCTCCTTCACCTTACACACGGAGAAACCAAAGTGTGGTAAAATATAATCAGGAGTTGAAAAAATATTAATTTCCAGTGCTGCACACCACTAGAATATTTCACCCTCTGACAGAATATTATAAATCTATAAATGCTGAAAGACATGCAACAGCTACAGAACATATACACTAGGAAAAAAATCTAAACTGTGCACAAAGCTGCAGCCTAAAGTCATGGTCATAAACACACACTGGGGTATCTGAATTTACAAGTCTCTCTCTTAGCAAATACCTTCCCCGTCAGAGTCCACAGCTGAGGTCAAAGAATTAAAGTGAATAGAGAGGCTTCCAATACCAATTATTCCAGATCTACCAAGACAAGTCAATCCTTCATTGATTCAACACAAATTTCCTCAAATTCCTTAGGCAAGGAGAGCCATTTGAAGTACCAAATGGGGAAACCTCTGTCATCTCTGGATTAAGAGGGTACAAGAGTCCCTACAAAAAAACCCACACCAAAACGATGAAAAAGGTTGAAGTTTCAGACCAATACTATTTGATTTTGGTTAGCCCAATGATACTCTGCAACGGACCTGAACTATTAAATGCATGAAAAATAATATATTTTACTATAGTAGCAATAATAATAATAATAATATGGAGTTTGCCATAACTAAAGGCAGAAACAGCTGTAAGACTAACCACAATAGCAAAACATGTAGAGAAAGCAGGCACGGCAAACACAAAGCTCCAAGCAAAAATAAACAATCAAGGGAGATTTTATCCCACTGAGTTTTATATTCTTGCCTACACACTCTCTATAACAAAACACAAAAAATACAAAATTTGTATACTTTATACGTGTAAGTACATGCGTTCCAGTTTTTTATTAAAAGTACTCCAAACCTATGTGATATGCCACCAATTTTCCTTTCCTAACCAACAAAAGTTAATAAATCCAAATGGTCAAAAGGGCAAGAGCTTGAGGAGAAAATTATTCATTGTATTAGCTTTTACAATTTACATGATCTTTCATACAGGAGGAAGGATGCAACAAGCCACAACTAAATAAACTCTCTCTGTGTTGTACCATGTGTGCAATAGTTTGTAATCAGTTAAATGGATACAAACCTTTACAGCCCGATTCCGTATCTTCCTGGGGGATCCAGCAAAAGGAACATCCACAGTCTGTCTCTCATCAGATGGTTTAACTGTGAGCCTTTCTGCAGGAGTATGTGGTCTCCGTGGGAGAAAGCTTTTTGGAGGTCCAGGTGGAGGAATATCAGATGGAGAGGGCGGAACAGATATTGATCGTGGAACATCTAATGAACTTTTTGACTTAGCACGATCAATGAAGTCTGAAGAACCTACATAAAGTGGGGCTGTGGGGCTGCCATGTTTGAACTGCTGTCTCTGCTGCCACTCATAGAGCTGCCAAACAGTTCCATCCTTATTTGCTTTCCTTTCCTCCTGGGACATCTTCAAGTGGCTTACACGATCTTGTGCATATTTGTAGTCACTCGGCAAATTGCGGTTTGGTGGTGGTGAGCTCCCTGAAGGCTGCCTGGTATTCTTTGGCAAAGTGTGATAGTTTTCAGGAAAAGGAGGATTGGGACCCTGACGTGCAAGAGTCTGATCAGAAGTGAGGCTGTAAAAAAAAGGGAAGAAAAGGGTACATTTTAGCATACATTGAAGAGTGGGAGTGACTGATAAAAAAACACCTCTAATGACATAAGCATAGGAGCTACAAGACATATAACAGAATTTACAGAAATATTAACAAAGCAACATTAATGACATCTATCCTGCACATAAACACTGCACTGTATAAATACAGGATTTTAGTTCAGTCTTTAACCTAGGATGAACTACTAGAAACAAACTTAAGGGACGGCAGCATTATATACTTAGACTAAAAAGAAAGTCAAGAATATGAAGAAAGGAATTATTGTCATGTTTAACGAGTGAGTCTGTAAATTAAAACACTCTTTTTCACAGAAAGTGTGCTCACCACCAGGTGGTGCAGTTTACGAAAGCAAATGCATGTTCAGCGTAAATATCTTTAAAAGCAAGAAGAAATCTCACCAATCCCAGAGTATCTCAGATAGTTTTTGTTCATGGGAATGAAGCAAAAAGAAAGAAAATGGCAGGGAACTTCTCAAAGTCCCCAGGTCTGTATGACTGACTTTCACCTAATGCTACTGGCTCAACTGTCTTGAGCAACATGAGGCATTTTACAAGAAAGGTCATTGACAAAATGTCAAGAGGCATTACATCCTGGCTTTACTACCGCACTCATAAAATACTTAAACTGTAGAAAATAGATATTTTAGAAGGTAGTGTTAAGACAGAATTGGCAGAAGTTTTGACAAAGTCTAGTTAGTTCCCTCTCCTGCTTTGAAGTCAAAATCTTTCCGTAGCCTCATGCGTAAGAGCCTGCCTGCCTAATTTCTGACTCTTCAGTCAAACATCTGGGGGTTTTGTACTTGCAGTCATTTGCCCATTGATTCAGAATCTCCAAACAGAAAACCATTCTGCTAGGCTTGCTACAAAGCATCAACACAAAAAAAAAAAAAAAAAAAAAAAAAGAAAACAAAAAAACCAACCCAGCACAAAACTACACAAACAAAGAAACTCCAAGCATGTTTTCATTTTCATCACTTCACTCAATAAGTTCCACTCTCTGCATGAGAGGGAGACCTCATGGTTTGGAAAATGCAGGAATTCCACATGAAAGAAAGGGCAGGATGGAAAAGAACATCTTTGTTCAGCATCCAAGAATAACACAAGCAAGAAGGAAAGAACTGCTACCAGTAACTGCTGCTCAGTAGTTGCCACCATCTCTTTTTACTTGCAGGATTTGGCACAGCTGGGCTGCCTTGAAATACAGATACTCTTAAGAGGATACATAATTCCTCATGCCAGCAAGCAAAAAAACTGTCCTAGAGGATTACAAATCTGTAAAAGCTCTGCTCTCTCATACCACAGAACCTTGATGTTACCTCATATTTCACAGTGAAGATTAAAGCAGGCAGGTAGCATGAACACAGACAACTCAAAGATCAGCACACAGTGGTCGTGAAACCTCTTTCAATTCTCTAAATCATTGCATCATGTGTACTTTGAATGTCCCGTACTTTGCTGCCATTTTTTTCCACAGGAAAATAATGTGGTAGAAAGTTGGTAGAAATGTATTTTCTCTGATAGCAATAAGAACTGAGAATGCTTGGAGTGGATAATGCTTCAAAAGGACATCTGAGGCAGGCATGAAGCTAAGACAGATTCCTTTGGTGATTTCTCAGCAGAAAAATTTGGGGGGGGGGGGAACTTGACCACTCCTATACTCCAATCTAGTGGAGACCTCATGAAGGCATAAGCAAACTATCGAATGTTGCAAACCATCTCTGCGTGTTTATTTTCTAACTGGACATGAAAAGGTAGAGCACTGAGATCAGCTGGAATTGGCAGCAGTCAGTGAAGTCACCAGGGCTGGCAGCTTTAGGAGCAAAACCAGCCTGAAAACAAAGACCATGTGAGTTTTGCTGCGGGCAAGGGGAATCATGCCTTCCTTCTAGAAAAGAATGAATTTGAGAAGAACCAAAAACTGTTACTTTGAAAGCAGTACGTGGAGCAGCTGATATGAGCCATTTTCATGCAAAACTTCAGCCTGCTATAAAAAAAGAACAAAGTTGAATGTGCGTAACATTGCACAGGCAAAGTCATATTCAGAGCTGAACTTTGGAGGCAACTGCCTACATACAGGCACACTGTGTTTTCTCAGTATCTGAAGTAGGGAGAAACCTCAAGCTGAGGATGACAGGCTTTAAGCTGGTGGCATCTCTACCACACAAGGTTTGAGATGCTTAAGATAATTTGCATCATATAAAAATAGGCACTGAGACACACCAATTTCTAGATGAAGAACAATGTCCCAAATGACTCAAATTAATCCACAATGGACTATGGACTACTGCTTTCTCAGAGACTAAGAGTAAATGTGAGCAAAAGCAGCCGTTCTTGAGAATCTGCCTCATTTGAATGAAGAGGTATAGAGAATATAAAAAGGAAAGCGGACATTAAAGAGTGAATAAATGGCCTGATGTCATATTATATGACTATAGGCCATGAAAATCATTCAGAGTCTGGCATGGGAAACAACCACACAGAAGATATTGTAAAAAGAGAAGACAGATGTTCAAAAGGCAACAAGTACTATTATTAAAAACACTGTGCCCATTCATGGGAATGCACAAAAGCCAACAAAGACAAGTAATGTTTCTTCCTTAAGCAAATCAGGAAAGAACGGAAAGTTCTGCATAACAAGGAAGGTTTTAACACTATTTGCAAGGAAGGAAATATCTCAACATGAGTAGTTGTGGGGAAATATTATGGTTAATTGGATTTATATATTTTTAAAATGCAAATAAACTGTTAGAAATAGCAAATTCTTCATAATTATGCATTGACTAAGTTTATGCAGGCACTGGAACCAGATCAAAACCTAACAATTTCTGAACAGCTAACATTTGATGGTCCTGACCTTGACCTTTAATTGCTTAAACCCAAAATCTCCTAAAAGCCTCCTTTCAAACCCTCTTCCAGTTCTTCAGCTCTCTCTGAAAAGCTGGCATGAATCTTACCAAAGCAGATATTCCCATCTGCTGAGAGCAGAGTGGGATTAGATGGCTACACTGGATGTCACTGGAGTGCAGTGCAGAGTTCACTTGGAGAGGTGGATCTCCAAAGTGACAGGTAACATTTACAACTCAGCAAAAGGAGTGCTTTATTAAAAGGGGAAGTAAAACATCTGTTTGAAAGATTTAAAGATCTATATAAAAGGTGCCATTCCTACAAGTAGTCATATGAGCAACCTCAGTATTTGTGTGAACCCTTTATCTGAAAGAGTTCTTTCTTGTCATAATCAACTCGCTGGCAAGCACTGCATCTGTACACACCTGGGCCAGAAAACAAATAAAACTGTACTCATTCTGTGTTCAAAAATTATCCAGCCTTCTGAATCCTCAGAGGTTCTCTATTTGTAACATTTCAGCTGGAATAACAGTCAACATGGAGCATTAAAAAATTAAGTGGTCTACTACCACTTACTAAAATCAAAACGGAATGTCAATCAAATTATCATCTCTAGCTTAAGATTTCTATACCATGCAATCAGGAACATATTTGACAACTAACATTCCACTTCTATCCTTCATTTAACTACACTGCAGCAACCTCAGCAGGCTGAAAGTGCCCTTTAAAAGATGGATCTCCTAGTCTTTGGGAAGGTAACATGCAATTTATTCTGAACACAGAGAATATAATGGCATTTGTCAGGAAAAGGCAAAGAAAACAAGGTCAACTGAGCCAAAATAGACATTTTTAGAGATGTGTGTATGCAGAAATAGATCTAGATCTCTATATCTGGATACAGATATACATAGATATACACATACATCTATCTTTATTTTCACTGAACACTTAGCAGCTCCAGCTGAGGTAGCTGGTTTTATCTGGAACAAAGCCTGGCACCTGCAACAACACTATCTTAACACTACACCTGATACACACCCCTAAAGTTAATTTACTGGAACGAGTAATTAGGAAGAAAATCATACTTATTTAGCTGTCAGTCAAGCCTGTCACTGCCAGTACCTCTGATGTAAAAAAACACCAACAGAAGCTTTTTAAGCATTAGCTCATTAGTTCAATCGTTTCCTGCATTATTTCAGGTAAATCTATGTGTGTAATAAGAACTAACTTACCAAGTACTTTTTTTCATTAAATTGATATTCTTTTGGGAAGCACTGATTGATATCCAAGCAAAAAAGATGGAAGTTAATTGACTCTAGCAGTCTAGATGCTAAATGATATCAAATAGTAAGAAAGCTTCTTCAAGGGTAATTTCAAAGATAAAAGAGTAGAAGAATGAACTTCCACACAAAATTAGCAAGCCTTAAACTTCTTACTGGTTCCAAATTGACAAATGCTAGCTTCAAAAACCATTTTAAAAACTCCCAAAATGTTTTCTCCCTCCTAAAAACCACATGCCAGTGTCTCTTGTTTGTTTATACTATAATTAGATTTGAGCAGATTTATGAAACACTAATTCAGTAGATTAAGCATATTTGAAAAATCCTCACAAGCAGCATCAAGCCCAACTGTTTTTCCTGCCACTTGACACAAGGTGACGTTCTGAACAGACGCACATATTCATCACTTCATTTTTCCAACTGGTACTTAATCTGACTGCAGACTTTGAAAGCAAAACAATTACAACATTTTCAAACTACAAAAGCATTCCAGTGCAGATTCCACCCATTGGTGCAATTTATATAGTTTATAGGGATTGAAAATGGAAAGGAGAATCCTGGAGACCATACTAGGACCTCTTCATTAACTAAATGAATATATGGAGACCTTTCAATATGTGATACACTGTGAATCTGAGTGCAGTGATCTGACACAGAGGAGTGAATTGATGTTTGGAACAGGAACAGAAGGGAAAAGGAAAGTAATCAGCATTCTTTACTTTTTAAAGTGGAAAACAAACAATTATCTGTAATTTATATTGTGCGGTTGTTTATGAATAAGAGGTAACTGAGGGTTGCACTTCACTTTCCGGCTCTTCAAAATTTAAGCAAATTTTAAGAAGTTTTAAGCATCCACAGTGATTAAAAGAAGGAAAATAAAACAGCATGCTAATCTCACTTACTCTGTTTGCAGTACTGTGACAACATTAAAGGGATTTGATTAGCCAATCCCATATTGGCTTTCCCGTGAGATAAATCCCTGAAAAATACCATTCTGCACTGAAGGAAAAAGTAAGTTTTCTTACACATTGTCTCCGTAAAATATTGTTCTGATTTGCACAAAAAGTATTACTAACACACATTTTCCTTTCATTTACGAAAATGTCACTTGGCAATCTAGCTAAAGATGGGCCTATTACTAACCTTTTTGTATCTCCTTTCTGGACTTTTACCCAGTGCTCCACTTGAGCCATGTTACTTTTTCTTTGAAACTGCTTATCTGGATTTGTTCTGGGAACAAACCCTCTTTTATAGGAGCCAGTACCATTCTGCTCCACTAGGCCAGCACTCAATGAACTAGGAAGCGTTCCATTCTTCTCAGCTGGCTGAGGCTGAGCTACTTGGGACCACGATGCATTCGTTAAGTCTGGAAATAATGAATCAGCTTCTGTTAACGCATGCTTAGCCTTGCCCTTTTTGGTTTCCAGAGTTTCTTTTCTGTGGATGTAACGCTCCTCCTCCTCCTTTTCTCTTCTTATCGCTTCACGCTTATCATATCCAAGCATTTCAGCTGATTTCTGATAACCTTCTTTTGTGTCTGTAATCTCTGCCTTCACACACTCTTTGCAGGCATCCACATGATTGACTTGGGGAACAGCTTGCTGATCCACTTTTTCAGTTTCTCTGAAAAGAAAATGCATGTCAGTAATGAACACTGCTTAATTGTGGAAAGCTGGTGTGGCCTTGTTGCTCTTTTAGAAAGGATACCTACAAAATCACTGTCTGCAGACCGTGATAAATTTGGCATGTTAAGACAAATATGCTAAAAAAAAAATCAGTTGTCATCCGAGTTAGACAAAAGTTACATTTACTGTGCTGTCAAGGAAGCAGAAATTATTTATACACATCTGTAAAAATGACCAAAAATACTAGTATTGTATGAAAGAAGTGTTCAACATAATGTTATGTACAAAAAGCTGTAAGTCAAAAAAATCCTCCTATCCTAGGAAACACTGAAAGCCAAAAAACCAAAACTAAGCTGCCAACTGCTCATGGCAAAATATAGAAAAAGTCTTTCCTATCTTTGTAGCTGCCTCAGGGACTAGACATTTCTGGCCAAGAGAACACAGCAATATCTACATTTGAGTCAGGACTATTGCCCAGGGAATTTCCATCGGGGAGCTATTCCTTAAAAAAAATAATTGCTCCATGCTGCAGTGCACATTAGTTTACTAGTTTACTTATTTACCTTACTGCCTAAAAAATAACAGAAATCTTGATATTAAAACTTTGAACAAGCTACAAAATGTCTGAGGATTCTAAAAGTTTCAGGTTGCTTTTGACACATTACATACTTCAGCTGCAATTTTCTTCATCTCCTCATAACAATAAGCTTCTCAACAACATTTTTTTCTCTCCCAGTGTAACGGGTTATCGCTGATCTCAGGGTAGCACCTCATCTCTGAAACTAAGTTCAGCTTCTTTAGAGCTTTATGGAAAGTAAATTCTGAGTAAGTGCCCTGACAAAATTGTTTTCACTTCAGTCTAATTAGAAATGAATAGTCTACTTAGGAGGAAGGACACTGGATCAATACTTTCAATGTGCCAGGCTTCCCCCAATTTTTCTTTCAATTATTCCTGTCTTTATAAAGAAGATAAAGAAGAAAAAAGCAGCTACCAGCTTGTTTCTTGGAATTTAAATTAAATGTAGAAAGCCTTAACACAAATAGGATGTAACGCTCTGGAAGAGATGTTGATCCTTTGCTTATATTTGATTGGCCAACAGAGAGCAGCAGTGTCAGATACTCTGAGAAACTGCACCGTAACATTTCAAGCCTCACAGCCACAATGGTTAAAGCAGGGTTGTCTCTGAACAGTCTTCCTTCACATGGAGGTGTAGGGAAAGAGTCACATTCCAACGCCAAAACATCAAGAAGGCTACATCAATTTAAAGAAAAGGAAAAAACTGGAAGCACATTTTGGCACAGCTGAATTGGTTCATAATCAGTTCATACCTGCATAAATTAGTTGACATCCATTAACTCTGTGCACTTATGATTTACCCATCTTTAGCATTCTTTTCCCCCTTAACAGCACTTCAATCCTAGTTCTAAACACTCATTTGAAACAACTCATTAAACTTCTGTTCTTTCTCTTTTACCTCTTTCTCCCAAAGGCTGCCAATTGGCTGCTGCAAGTGTATGAATGTGCCCACAGAAACTGGAGCTTCTTACCTGAAATTCCCGAAAATATTATACATAGAGAGAAATTAATCCAGGTCACTAAATGTGGGCACACAATTTGCATGCATACACAAATACTGAACACCAGGTTCTCTTAATTAATATCAGTTAACTGATTTGCAACAGAATGCAAACAGAAAACAATTATTTCTTTAAAATGTGAAAGAGTTTTATGCAAATATTTACAAACAGCAGCATCAAATAACCACCAAGGGCGTGATTTATGTAAGATACATTAAATTTATTTTGAATGTTTCTGAGTGGAACTTGCCTCTTCAGTGAGGAACGTGTCTGCATGAGAGCAGCCTGATTCATAGCCCGGATCCAGGCGTTCATGTCCTCCTGGGTGTCAGCACTGAAGTAGTACGTCCGCATCCCTGTGTGCTCTGCCTGAGAGCCAATGACAGAATTCTTGTTATAAATATATGCCCGCATACCTGTGTGAACAGCCTGGAAGGAAAAAGAAGAAATAGAAGTTAGACAGCTCTTTCACTTTTTCCTAGAAAAAACGTACTTAAAAACAACTTTCCAGATTCCTTGACTGTTTCTTGAATTTGGTGTAAATTATCTACCACAATAAGTGCAGCAGACTCAAAAGGCACTCCAATTTTTACTGAAATTCCTCTGCCTCTTTGTAGAACTATTAAGCTGAAAGCCCAGTGCTTCTGATTTTCACAGTAGGAAATTTCAGCCTTTCATTTTCTTTTAATTGATATATTTAATTTGCCATAAATACTGGACTAAACAAATAGAAGAAATCCCTATACTAAACAAATTTAAGAAATTCTCAATGAGACGTGCATCAGCAAGTCAATTTTCCCAGTTCATTTAATAAAGAAATCTATTCAGACAAAACACAGACAAAAATCTTACAGTATAAGCAATTGAACTGCTTATTTAAGAATCAATTATAATGCATGTTAAGATCTTTTGGTTAAAGCATGCACTTGAACGCATATTAGCTGCAAAGTCACAAGACTTACTGATAAAAGTTAGTAATACTGATAGAATTATCACAGCACATAAAATAATGACAATTATCTCTGCACACCAAAATACTCCATGAAATTCCACTGCAAACTAGAGGTACTGGGCAATTCCTCTATAAATATATTCAGTATTCAAATGGATTCAATATGGAATATCTTTGTAACTCTAGGCTAGTTGAATTTAATCAAATCTCACCCACATTTGAATTAGCAACAGTATAAATATTACCAAATGATGTAAGTCCTGATACACTTCAGATTAGTAGAGAGAAATTCATCTCCTTACTTTCCAAAAAAATTGAAGACAGTATACTCTGCTTGGAAGCTCTTGTAATGATATTAAAATCAAATTAGTAATTTAAACTTTATTTTTATAAAACTAAGCCTGCTATCACACACAAAAACTAATAGCATTAAATACTGCTGACACAGGGTTTTTTAAAAAGATAAAAATAATTACATCCAATTTTTGATTTGGTTACATCTGTTTTTAAAGGGTAAATGTATTTTGCAAATCCTGCCTAAATAATTGTTCTTTTTATATTAGTGAAATCTTCTCCCCCTCATTATTCTAAATCAAATTTTAAAAAATGACTGTAGAGACAATCACAGATGGCTTCAGAAACACAACAATAGTTTTGACAAAACCCAGGCTATTTAATCCAGTGCAGCCTTCCCTAAACATTATAACTTCAGTTGTTTACCCTGAAACTCCCAAATTACCATAACCTTAGAGACTTCTTATCAACAACTCCAAAGAGCAAAATATGTGCTTGCTATTACAGTGCTTTTAAATAAGTTCTGCACAGAATTTACTCCCTTCCTATGGCAGGCTGTTCTCCCAAATGTGTGAAACACGGCCTTTCCCTTCTGCGCCTCAAGCACGGCTGCCTGAGTTTGTTTTGAAAACTGGAGACTGAAGTAGAACAGCCAGCTAGAAAAAGGAGGAGGAGGAGAAGGAAGAGAAGGAAAAGGTTACATAAAGAAGTCAAGACTCTCCTGTTGGAAAGAGTCTCCACTTCCCAACAGTATTGGTGCAAAAGGAATGAATGCAAGGTGGTTTCTTCTCAATTCCCACCATTAACTGCCTACCTGAACACAGGAAAACAGGACTTACACACGTTAAACAATAGCTCTGATCAATCACATATTTAGGAATCAAAGAACTTTGTTCATGTTTGCCTGGTTGAGTTCTTTGGTTTTTCTTTGTTGTTATTGGGGGTTGTCTTTTTTTCTCCATTTTTAGAACACTAGAATGCTCAAAGCAAGTATGATTTAGAAGCATTAATTCACTACAATTTATGATTGCCATCCAGGGTATGAAGAGAAGAAAAACTGGCAGCTCCAGATATAAAGGAGAATGGTCATTTTAATGTGAGACCACACATTACGTAGTATGACTACAGAAGAGTTCCTTCACAGAGCAGGCTGAGCCCACAGAAGGTGTTAAAATTCAGAAGTGAACTGATTCCTGCAGCAAAGCAGACTATGCATGTCCCACTGCAGATGATGCAGGAGAAGCCGACCATTCACTGGTTTTACACTTGCTTTAAAAACTCAGAATTTTCGTAACTATCTGCAGAGACTGCATACCACACCAAGAAATGGATTTAACAGCTGTCTTAATTGATCTGTACACCCTGATCAACATAACCCACTTGTGGTTTAGGTTTTCCTTTCATCAGAGCTGCAAGCACAGCCTAAGAGGCTGTAGGTGAAAACAGTATCAAAATGTAAACTGTGCTGCACCACTCTCCCTTGGGAGACGGAAGCTCTCACAGCCGTAAACATCCCCAGCTTCAGAAGGGATAACGGAGATGGTGTGCGATTATCAACAACCACAAGATCCTGAAGTTTGCAATACATAACACTGGTCAAGGTAGAATTCCAATTGATTTCAGTTATTTATTAGTAGTGTGGTTTATATGCAAGAAAGCCACCTCGTGCCAATGTCCTACAGCTGTCCCTGCTGGCAGACAGAAGCTAGCAGGACTTCTGGATTGGGATTTTTTTTTAAAGCCAAAGCTATTAGGATGGCTACAGCATACTAAAAAGCCTAAAACACAGCACATGCCCACATGTACACCATACACACAACAGGGAAAAAATAATATTGGTACCTATTCATGCATTCAGACTCCTTAATGTGGATAGATTGAGAAGAAAAGCAGTCTCTCTCCCATAGTGCACAGTAGGAGAAATGGACAGTAAACCCCAAGAGCATATCAACAGGACAAGACAAGGACAAAAAATTAAACAAGTTAAAATCATTAAAAGATTCATGTTTAAAAAAAAAAAACTTAACAAAAGACTGTACTAAAAGTAACTAATGCCTACAGCTGTTCACATCCACTTGTTCAAAATACCTAGGGGAAAAGAAGCCACCGTTCATAGAACAAAGGGATGAGGAAAGGAACAGTTTTCTAATAACTGTAATCTTTTAAAGCTAGTTCTGTCAATGAGCTATAATATACAGAAATTGCCTCCTTCTCCTTAATTTTGATATTTATGAACCATTTCTGAGCAAAAACTGAATTATTACTCTGAACCTTCACTACAAACTCAACAACAGCCCACTATGATCTAACTCATCTTTCACCCTTAAATAATACTGAGCTTTTTAAGGATTTCTAGAAGCTTGAACCCTCCCCTCCTGCAATTTTGAAAACAGCACCTCTCAAATTTACAACGTTTGGCATTTCTTCACCTGGCTCCTCAGACCCAGAGCAATATGGGAGCCTAAGGAAGCAACAGTGATTCAGAGAACATAATGGAATAAACTACATCAAATTTTTGGTAGGAAAACCAGTGAGATCAAAGAAACAGATAAGAAGTTTGCCCTGGTCTCAGCAGGTCTAAGCGACTAACAAATTCTTCCATTTGTAAGAAAGACCAATTAAAAATAATTTTCATGTTTGAGGACAACAAGGCCTCCAAAGAGACTGTGATGACATGAACCTTCTTAAACTGGTATTACTCCTGTTTAAAACTACTGTATTACTACAAAGTACAGTCAGCTCTTTCTTAATCACAGGAAGTATTTCCAGCTATATACACCAATGTTGTGCAAGCCTTTTCACATTAAAGTCTAAACACTGAATTTGTGCTCACTCATACTGGTACCAACAAAAACTTACTATTTTAAAATGCAGCAATTAGATTAACTAAATATGTTTAGGATGTGAGCTGCTGAACTAAATAATGCAGTAAGGATCCCGAGTTCTAGGCTCACACACAGCTTAGCGACAGTGGCTTTCAGCTGGTCACAGCACTTTGCTTGGCACAAATAAAGGAAGTGAAAAAACTGTCAATTGTCGAAAATTGCATCAAGATAGATACTTAAAAGCACAGTTTCTAAACGAAAAAATTAAACTCCCATACTGTTACATTTCAAAGTAGGGGTTTGATGGCTTTTCAAAAGCCTGTATGCAGCTCTGGAGGCCTATAATTGTTGAAGACACAAAGAGACACAAAAACTTAAGTTGGACCTCAGGAGGTGATGAAAGGAAAAGGATTTTGAGAATTCCTACAGCACACATTTTAACAGTTTGCAGGATTTAACACAGGCCCCAGTGAGCATGTATTTTACAAGCCTCCTTCTAACCAAATCATATGCAAAAAGCATCCACGTATTTGCTAAGCAGATTTCCTTCCTCTAGTTTTGCAAACACGAGAGTTGAATTTTTTTGCAGTTTTACTGTTTCGCTAGCTTCCAAACTCACTACCACTTCAAATGGGAGCCAACCCCTCTGTTGTAACAGAAGATTTGCAACAATCTCAATAAAGAACAGGCCAAATGTAAAAAGTGTCATGGTGCATTCTCCCACTCATTCAGGTCTTAAATGCAAAAAAAGTCTTCTCTTTGTTTTGGGCTTAATCTGCCCATGTGTTCTATTTCTGGCTGCGCTACGCTGCGAGACAGAACGTCCATCTGTGCTCTGGGTCTCGAGGTGCTCTGAAGAGATGAGATAAAGGTAATGGCTGCTGAGTGATGGAATGCCAGCACGGGCATGCTCCTGCTGCGGGGTGCCCACAGCCAACTCCGTGACCACTGAACATCAATGTTGGACAGGCTCCATACCACAGCAACTGTACAAAATCCTCCTACTGCCCTAGGAGCTAGGTCCAAATAATACCAAACTGCAGCATCCAGCCTGCAGTCAATCATCAAACACCTAAAGCAGAGTTAAAACTGGCCTGACAAACTGATATATGTAATGTCGGTTTTTTTACAGAAATTTCTAGCATAAACTTTCTTCTGCTATCAACACCCTATTTCTATCTATATCAACCTTTCAGTAATGATCCTGTGTTGAAAGTCTCGGCTTTCTGGCTCATAATATTTTCAGAAAAAGACTCAGATTGAGTACCTGGTAGAGCTCATATAGATATCACACCCTAAAAGGAACAGGGGAAGTCTGCATTTGCTTCTGGAAAGGTTTAACCATGATTACACCATGGATTCTTCTCCCTTGGCCAGTGGTGACTCAAGAGCATGTGTGTAAACACTTTTGAATAAAATAAAAAGCAGAGAAGCCTAGAAGAGTACATTGAGTTCCCCTCTTTCAGTATGTGCTTCCTCCTAGGAAAAGGCTCTAGAAAAAGAGGGCTTTATGAATCACACTCAGTAAACACTAGGGGTGGAAAGATTTTCTTAAACAAAGATTTCTTTGTAGCTTTATCCTGATATCTCATGTTCAATGCATTTGAAAAAGTACAATAAACATTTCCACAAAGTGCACTGGGTCTTTTTTAAATACATTTCCCAAGTTAATATTTGTTCAATAAATTTCAAACCAGTATCCACTTGAACATAGAACTGAAAGTAATAAAAGGCAGTCTTAATTTTAAAATACCTCAAAAAATCAAAATGCAAGAGAAAATCAGAAGTTCTTCATAATTTCAGCACAGAAAATATTTAAATAAAGATTTCCAGATCTCCTAAAGGATGCCTGATTGAAATCTGATCTGTAAATTACTTTTAAAGTAAATAACTCATTTGCTTGATAGAAAAACAATTTCTGCTCTGACTTTAAATCTGCCACAGGGACAGAAGTTTCTAAACTTTGCTTAAGTGCTGCAGTTTAGACAATCATTTGGAGTCAGGCTTCTGCACTATCAAGAAGTGTATGTTTATTTCATATCCATGGGCTTTTATAACAAAGACTAGAATTGTAAATTATACAATTATATTTATTTTTAGAAAAAGAAAAAACACAAAACCACCCTCAAACTATATCAAACGAGTACTTTTTCCTTTAAAAATCCGTATTACTTAGGATGACTAAGTTGTCATTTTCTAACTGTGAGAACTGATTTGATTCTTTTCTTTTTAAAAAAACCACAACAAAACAAAACAGACATCAGTCCATTATGAGATCAAGGACTCTATTACAAAGTAAATTAGACAACCTTTCTTCCAATTTGTAAACAGTACTGGAACAACTTGTCAATACTAATTTCTGATTTTAGAAACAGGCTCTTTACTCACAGACACTTCATCAAGCTCTAAGGACACTTACAAAGTAACAGACATGAATGTCAATTCATAAGCAAAAAAAAAAAAAGCTATGTGACATTTGAACAGGCAGTCAATAAATCTGTCTGCTTTTAAAAACTAGTAACAAGTAAAATAGGAAAACAGATGATGTTCTTGTTTACAACAGCAGCTTTTCTCAGGCAAATAAACTATGATTAGCTGATAAGCTTTGCAAACAGTACCTTAAAAGAAAATTTGCGATTTATCCGATCTTCAGGTCCAACTGGAGATATTACGTAACTAGGCAATGGTATGCTCCCCAGAACAGACTCTTCTCTGCTGTCTGTGGAATCAAAAACCAGAATTGAAATCCCTGCACTGTTCAGAGGGCTAGCAATACATTCTCCTCTAAGGACACAGAGAAAACAGGCATTAAGTAGAAAGAACAGTGGTTCAGACTAGATATAAGGAAAAGCATTTTCCCAAGGACAGAGCAGTAGGGGCACAGGGCAAAGAAGAAGCTGTGCCATCTCCATCCTTGGAGGTTTTCAATACCTCACTTGATTAATCCCTGAGCAACCTGGGCTGACTCCTTTCCTGACCCTGCTTTCACCAGGCAGTGGGATAGAACACTTCCTCAAGTCCTTTCTGACTCGAATTATTCACTTATGGCACAACACCAATAATAAGTGCAGAAAAATGCTTCATTTTTAAAGAAAAAAGATTTTTTTTTTTTAAAGCAGTTTGGGTTTTTATTGAAGTTTTTTTCTTTTTTGGGGGGGTGGGTGGGTAGATGTTGCTTCTTAGGTTTGGCCAGAAGAATACAGTTCAAGAATAAAGCTTATTGTGCCAAATGAACTGTGACAGGCTGCGTATCATGATGGATCTTCCATTTAGCACTGTCCATCTAGGCTAATTGCTATAATTAGGAATCCTCTCTTACAGCTGGCTCCAAGTGATCAACAGCAGAAATGAAGCATCTAGAAATATGAATTCCAAGTCTGATATTCTGTAATGCTTTCCAAAAATTGTAGCACACAAAGTATTGAAGACTTGAAAATAAACTTATGTAATACCTAGTTTGGTCTAAGATCACACTTAACCTTTTTTTTTTTTTGGAATTACTGGATTCAGAAGTTCTTACTCTTACTTTGTCCCTTGGATAAAAGCTGAACCAATGCCCTCATCTGGCCACAGTGCATTCTGAAAAAACTCAGATGTCCAAGTGCAAGCAAGTAGGTACCACAACACAGACCAGAGATGGCATAAATCTTATTTATTGCAGTCAGATGTTCTGTAACATAAACCATGGCATGCACCAAACATAAATTACATGAAAAAAAAACCATACAGCATCCTTTGCTTCCCCTACTCTGGCCTGGAATTTGCTGTGCATTTAAGATGTCTGGCCAAGCAAATGTTTCACTGTTCATCTCAGAACAGCTAACTTTATCTGAAGAGTTCAGCTAGTTCATGCATTCACCGTGGTTTGTGCAGGTGAACTGTTCAGACTAACTCAAAACAGCTGATACCAACTCACCTTTGTAGTAAAACAAGCAATAATCAGCAAGCACAAACCATCGTCTCTTCCATAATCGCATTCCAGAGCTATCCTGAAACACAAGAAATGTGATTTTCACTTAAGGAAAGTTAACAGATACAATGCTCATCCAGTGAGTAGTTTACCAGACGTTTACCTAAATATGATTGCTAATTGCAAAACAAATAGTTTATATCTCAGCAAAATATTATGTACTAAGAAAGATAAGAGGCAAAACATCCAGCTATAAAATAATGAGGGCAGAATATTCAAGCTGCTAATTTTCATTAACTAATTAAACTCTCATCCCAAACAGCATTCAGATTAACCTTATACTCAACCAATGCTTATTTTATCTATACAGATTTATCTGCAAGGAATATATATAAAAATTCCTTGGAATATATTTCCTTTCTAAGGAAACCAAGTGTCTTTCTGGACGGCACAAACTCCAAAAAGATTGCCTGCAGTACAAAATGAAAATCACTACACAGCTGTGCATTTCAGGCAATGATATCCTATAATTCAATCACCATATGTTACCCATGCCTAAAATGTAATTTAATCAAATATTCCTCAGGAAATAAAACAGGACGTATAATGTGCAAATTTTAATGAAGTATGATATAATATGCCTGTGGAGATAGATATAGATATATATAACCTTGTCAAAATGAGTAATATTTGCATTGAAATTAATTTCTGAAGCTTTTAAAATTGCCAGACTATAACCTAAGCAAGTACAGCTTCTTCAGCTCAGGTAGGCTTTGATGAGACCAGCAGCATAAAAAGCACCTTCAGGCTTTAAGGGCATACAAGCAGAGGTTAGAGGACAGAAGAAAATAGGATATACAACATCGCTCTAGCTATTGCCCTCCTCCTTTCCGCAGTCAAATTCAGTAGGGAAGGACTTTCTTCCCTTCCCATTTTCATGCTACAAGGCTGGCAACACGTACTGTGTCTGAGTTCTGATTCTGTCCTGAGAACTAATGGGCTTGGGTAGTGGATGTCAACAGAGCAGAGAGCAGAACACAGCAGAATTATATCTCTGCACTCAGGAGGAAGCAGAGAGCTGGCAGCTACTCCACTTTTGTGTGCATGTAAAATCATAACTGTGAGCCTCAGATTTCAGCCTTCTCCTACCCATCCCTAAACCTAGCTGCTGGATCTCTGGGGTGATAACCTGGGAGACACTGGCTGCCAAATTAGAAGCAGGGGAAGTATTCTCATACAACAAACAGCTTTATTTACTTATTATACTCAAGGATGTGTTTCTGTCAGCTTAAGAGTTCAAGATACAGCAGCTGCAGAATTCTGTTCACTGGGTAAATTTCTATAATCCAGTCTTTGCTGGCTACTGGTCTTGGTGACACCAATGTGTGGTGAATGGGTCCCAACTTCCCGTAATTTTCTCCCTCCTACTTCTAGAGAACAAAAGGCATATGGACTGGAATTAAGCCTTTGATCAGGGCAGAAGGGCATAAGCAAGCAGATAGAGTAAGGCCTCCACAGCCAGCCTCAGGCTGAGTGTGTTCTGAGGGAGTCCAAGATCAGCATGGCAACAGGCCAGCAGGATAAAACAGGGAAAATAACCAGATTTAGATAACAAAGCTATAGCCTTAACGTTGAGCTGTGATGGTGATGTCCATTAATCGGTTTCCTTTTCTGAACCAAACCCATTCATAAACCTTGGTTTTCACACTTGCCAAGCATGAATTTCTCATTATGGAAGTCTGTGGAAGTACCCAACACTGCCCTGTGTGTCACCAACACTCGAGCTTCTGCTTTCTCAGTTCCTTGGAAGGCACTTGCTCTTCCTTGATGATTGCATTGAGGTATATGAACAGAAACAGGTGCTCACATGCATACCTGTTTGTGCAGCCAGCCTCTTACGATCACAGGAACATTGGGATTCCTCCTGATGGCTTGTTCCCTCTTTCCAAAGCTATGAACTTTGTTTCCAGTCTTCACAGCCTGTAAAGAAGTATAATGTAGCATGGCTTTTATATTTACTGAGATCCATTTCATATTACAAATAGTCTCACTGCAATAACTTATACTTCATTACACAGCAACAAAGTATTCATGGCATTTTCAAGGGCAAGTAAACAGGCAATGATATTTACAGCAGAGCAAAGTCAATCTTCCACTTTCATCAGGATGGTTTGCCAGCTTGTGCTGAACAGCAGCAGCATTGGTGTGTCAAGTCAGAAAGGCGGAACTGTGGAAATTTTAGTGTGCCTGGGAAGTATTTTTGAGAGCTGCATGCAAGCCTCCCTGCACAATACTGCACGAGTTTCTTACACACACAGGACTTTGAGCAGATAAATTCTACTCTTGCTCTTCTTTGTTTGCACTTTGGAGGTCTTTTTGTTGGGGATTTTTTGGTGGATTTTAATTTCTCTTTCCTGTTTCAATTCAAACAACATTGATAGCTTAATAAAATGCTTGGACTTTGGCCCTGCAAATGAAAGGAGAAGACAGTGACACTGCCAGGGAAGAGACCTAGATGGCAGTCAGTGGAAATCACAAGTACTAGGTAATGATTTGTGTCTTACTGAAACCTCAGTTTTGATTCACATGGGCTAAACTATTTCAAAAACAAGCAAGGCCCACCCACCTGTGAAAAAGCAAGAATCACTGGATGAGTAATTTGCCTGTTCTTTTCCAACCTCAGCCCAGTTTGCTCCACCAATTGCTTTAGGACAAACAACCCTTACAGTTGCTCCCAACTTCTCCAAGAAAAGAGCTGTCCAGATTCTTTCCTACAGTGTCTCCCTTTTTGATCTCTGAGCTTGTCAGGGTACAGATGCTCTGTGAGCTGCAGACAAACAGCAGCTCTAGAAACAAATATATTTATCACACACATGGGACAACATCAGAAAAATATCTTGGCATACTGCTCCTGCCAGTCAGGCAACATCTGGACTGAAAGACAGTATATATGAGTAAATAATTCTAGCAATGTATGATAACTTAAAATGGATTCTGTTGATTTTGAGGCCAAACTTTACCAATTTGCATTAAATTTCCTGTCTTAAAGAAGGGTTAATATTATAGCTATAATCAGTACCAAAAAAATGCACTTCTTGTTTGGTGCTACAGCATATAAAACAGCGAAGTAGATTTAACACCTGTAAGGAGCTGTCAAAGGGCAGGTTTTCCTAGGGAGTTTCCCTGAGCTCTGTTCCCCAGGGAGCAGCATGCTGTGCTCAGCTCTGCCAAGGAGTCAGGTGAGTTGCATGTCCACAGTCACTTCAGTGAAACCCCCTGACTCTCAAGCGACAGGAAGAATGCCAAGGATGGGCTCTATCCCCAGCAGTGCCACTGCCCCAGACAGGTCTGCGAGAGCCCGCATAAGACCCACCAGCGTCCCAGGGCAGCACAGGTGGTCACCTGAGCAGAGAGCTGTCCAGGACTGGCATAAACCCAGCAGAGCAGGCTGTAAAACAGGTTTCTGAGGAGGTGCCCCTGCCACCCAGCTGGCAAAAACCAGTTCGCAGCAAAGTCAGGTGAGGATGCTATCAGCGAGATCTCCCAGCCCATGTCTCTGCCAGACCCGTGCTAAGGCACTCAGCTAACAGGCTGCAGAGCACTGACTTTGGGCAAGCACAGCCATAGATGGGCTTTTTTTTTTTTTTAAGAAAAACAAGAAGTAAACAATTCAGCTGAGTATTGAAAAATTGTTGCCAAATGTTAAGATGCAACAGCTACATTAAAGAGAGCGATGAAAAATAATGAAGTCCAAATTAGTTAAAGCTCTGAAAGCCAAAAATTTATTTTTACTTTGTTTTTACTTTATTTGAACTGATGCCTTGAGAGGCCTCGTAGAAACAGAGACTAGACAGGAGTAAGGGAATAAAGGTAGGTATTTATTTGAAAGGCCTTCAAAGGTACCCCCTAGGGAGCCAGAGGCTATTGCCAAGACGGACCCTAAGATGGACGACAGGTCACAAGTTCTTCACACTTTTATAGGTTTGGTTTATTTGCATCTCCAATTAAAGCTTCAGTTAATGATGTAATTTCCCCAAGCTTACCCCCCCTTAGAGGCCTTTTGGTTTATACTTTTGGGCCTAGGACGGTCTGGGTGTCCTTGGACAGCAAGCCTGGAGAGGCTTTGTTATGTCTACCTAGCACAAGAGAGCAGAAGTTAACAGGCCACAAGAAACTTCAGAGTTACACACTAAGCAGCACAGAATTCGAAAAATATAAAAGTTAAAACCTAGGGCATCAATACTTTGCAGCTGAAGAGAAATAAATTTAGAAAATGTACAGAATTTAGTTTCCTCATCTTTCTCTCATGTAGATCTTTGGAAGGGTGGATTATACTGAGTGTAGCTGATCTAGCCTTAGAGCAGCATCTAAATTTGATTTTTTTAAATCAGATCATTTAACCAAGCACTTTCTCTGATCTTAATTTTTAAAAAATGCAGACCACAACGTAAAAAAAATGATCCTTGGACTTGGTCAACTAAGACCAAACAATTTCTATAGCATAGGAGCAGGAAAAGCTTTTCTGCTAAGGCTGTGTATTCTGTATCAATCCAGTACCCATAATGGAAACAAAATTATCATTTTATGGCACTTTATGTAATTGAAATTCTCATAACCTTCAGTATTGATCATCTCATTCTGCTCTGGAATAAAAACAAAGCATAACAGATACTGCATTACACAGTTTGCTTCCACTGGCTAGCCTAAAAAGTTGGTTTAAAATAAAAGATATATTTTTAAACTATTTCTCTGTACTGCAGTAGTCTTTTCCTAACTTAAATTTTTCTGATATCATTGTCAGGGGTTGAAAAAGGTAGATCAGGACAGCTGTGTCACTGAAGACACAAAAGTCACTTTTGACTTCAGTACAATTGTTATGTTGATTTGCTCATGAATGATCCCTAAGTTTTTGCAACAAAACCCAAAAATGTCAAGAGCCAAAATTTCAAATCCCTTTCCATCACTGCCTCATCTTCTTTCTTACAGTACCTTGTAGCTGAGGAGGAAAGTTGCTAAGTTAATGATGTAATTTTTTTCTCTCTTTTAAACACGACAAAGTATAGACAGACTTTTATTTGGAACAGTTCTAAATAGTAAACAGGAAGATTGTATTTTTGTCAAAATATGCAAATATATATGCATAATAAAACATGGAACTTGCAACCTAGAGAATTAAAAAAAAAATCAACCCACAAAAAGCCACCTGTTTAAGTTATAAACACTTTAGCTCAAAAAATCTCAGTGTTTCACTTAGAAACGAACTTAAGAATCCTCTCAGTATCTCTAAGAAAATGATACAACATCCTTATGTTTCAGATAGAAAAAACTGAAGCTCTCCAAAAATCCTGCTCTTAATTCTGAGCATTCACATACAGTGGCCATGAATTAGACCCTGTGTTCCACTCCAGCTCCAGAGTCCCAGAGCTGGCACATCACATACCTGTCACCACTGCTTGTTTCAACTGCCAGACCCATTCTTTACTTGTATTCCTCGCCAGTGTATCTTGAAATACCAGCAACTACCCAGTGTCATCAACAATTCAATTACTTCTGTTATGCAGAACCCACCCAAAACATGCTCTCAAAATACAGATAGTAAATACATTCCCCTACTACCGTTTTGGTTTTGACTTGGCCAAAGTCCTGTGCGGCACAGTAACATTTACAAACTTCCATTCACACCATTGGATATTTTAACAGACTAAATTCCAAATGTACCTTACTGTTGAATGGAACCAGATCCTTATTCCTCCATATCCTTAATTATTAATCAATATAAATGGCTTTTAATATGATCAATCATGTAATTGAATTGGCTACGAACAGAGAATAATTGCAGTTTATCAAAAAGCCCTTTTGCTTTTTATTTCCTCAACCCCATACCCCTCAAATGTCAAAGAGTAGGATAGACTGCATTGGTCTAAAGTCTTGAGATGACTTACTCGGACAGCTCCTGCATCAAAATACTGGGCCCTACTTCAATGTGCACAGCTCCATATAAAAAACCAGTTTGAATTTGGCCAGGATTCCAACACTGTGCATACACCATTCTGTGATGGCATTTGCAGGACAAAATAATGGACGCGTTTCATTAAAAAAATTATAATTAGCCATGGCTAAGAGACCTTTACAATGAACTTGTCTCTGGCTTCACGACTGCGCTTCATGTCTGCATCAGGGAACTTGTTACAGTGGGGATTCTGTAACATGAGGTATCAAACAACGAGGCCCGTGGAAAAGAAGTATATGTGGACCAATTCTTGATAGCTGTTTCAGAGATGTTTATTTCTCCAGCCCCATGGCCGGGGCTCTGCCGAGGAACTGTTACAATCCGGGACCCGAGGGTCCTTGCCCGTGCTGGGGAACACAAAACAACCAGTGGGGAACAAGGCTGACCAGGGGCCAGGGAAACCCTGTGTCTCCTCCCCAGGGCCCCTCTCCCAGGACCACATGGCAGGGGGAAAGGGACCCCAACATTTCACCCATTTATTTTTAACAAAAAGAGATTTAAAACTTTACATTGAAAACAACTGGAAAACATAACAAGAACAGTTTTAAAACAAAACAAGCCACCCTCCTGAGTCTTTAAATGTCCAAACAGATTCTCTGGAACATCTTAAGGCTGACAGAAGGGAGACATGACTCTCTGAGCATGCTTTGTGGGGAAACTGAGGCAGGAGAGGGTTTAATTTCTTCCCTCCCCTTTTCATCCCCCCCTCGGCATTGGAGAGAAGTTGTAGGGAAAGGGAATTGTATAGGGAAACGATGGGGTGAAAAACGGATTAGGAATAAACTGGGGGTAATAGGATATAGGGTAAAAGGGAAAGGTGGGATTAGGAAAGGGAAAATGTAGGGGGGGTTTACAATGGAGATATTGTCTAACATGACTACGATTTTTAGCATATATACTGCCTTTTACAGGAACGCCATCAGGCCCAGTGACGTCTGCTGCTTGTAACCCTTTTCTACCTTGTACAATTTTGAATTCCACCACCTCTCCATCTCCCAAGCTTGGGATGCATTTTTCAAGGTTATTCTTTTTAACAGCAGTTCTATGAATGAATGTGTCTTCTTGGTTGTCACATCTTGTTATAAAACCATAATTTTGTTTAACATTATACCATTTTACTATTCCTAAAACCTTAGCTACGGTGATTTTTTCCTTTTTCCGAGTGGCTGCTATTTTCTATCTTGCTGTGTTTTTGCTTTCTCTTTCGCTCGCTCCCATGTTGGTATTGTCGGGGCTGCTCGTGCCTGCGCGCTCTTCCCGGGGTCGCATTCGGGGCCGCGCAGGCTGGGCCGGGCCGCTCAGCTCTCTGCGCTCCGCCGCTTCTGCTCTCAGCTGCGCTGCCTCCCCTCTCGGTCGGGCGTCCATGGGGCTCACTCCCCCACGCGCTGCGCGGGGCCGGGCGGGCACCGCCGGGTCGCGCCACTCCCACCACGCCTCGCTCCGCTGCCGACACTGCAGTTCGTGTGGCTCCGCCCACACGCGGGAACTGCCTCGCTGCTGCTCGCAGAGCGCTCGGTGCACGTGGCCTGGGCCGCACGGTCCCTGCGCCAGGCTTCCCTTCGCCAAGACACAGCTGACATTGCTCAACAGTCTCGGTAATTAAATAATATTCACGAAAATATTCTTCCATCGGCATATATTTTGACTCAGAAATTAACCGTGTCCAAACGGTGTTCCAAAAGTCTTTGGTAAGAACTAAATCCCAAGAAACATAGAAACAGTTCTTAAACAACCGTGCCAGGAAGTGTTTCAGTTCCTTTTGAGCTTGCATTAAGTTAAAATTTACGAATTGTTGTTCAAGAATCTTTTCAAGTTTAAGATAAATGTCCATCTGCGGCTCAGAGAGCCAAGAGTCTTCCCACGGTTCCTCCATAGTTTAGATATGGAATAGCAAAACAAAAACAAGAAGAGAAATCCAGAATTTCTAGGGCTTACTCACACATCAGTCGCTTAGGGATCAGGGATCGTTCTGCCAACATTCTCCACCATTTGTTACAGTGGGGATTCTGTAACACGATGTATCAAACAACGAGGCCCGTGTTGATATGTGGGCCAATTCTTGCCACATGTTTCAGAGATGTTTATTTCTCCAGCTGCATGGCTGGGATCTGCTGAGGAACTGATCACAGTCACGGGACCCGAGGGTCCTTGCCCACACAGGCAAACACAAAACAACCAATGGGGAATGAGGCTGACCAGGGGCAGGGAAACCCCGTGTCTGTCCCCAGGGCCCCATGGCAGGGGGGAAGGGACCCCAACAGGAACTCACTCTTTGAAAGAATGGTTATGGAATTCATGGAAGAAAACATTTAGAAATAGGTGAAATTATCTTAAAATTACTCTCAAGCTGCCAAAAGTCAATCTCAATCTCAAAGTGGAGGACACAGTTTCTTTATTTTACAGCCTTTGTTCTCATTGCTAGTTCACTTGAATTAATTTTTGTGTTAGGCTGTGAAGGAATTGAACTCTACAGAACAAGAAAAGTGATTTAAGCCTGTTAACACATGCAGTGATCAACCAAAGCATAGGTAAGAAAGATGTTGGTTCATTTTAATTAAAACTCCAGTATTTATTAAGGACCCACAGTAAGATGAATCTTATAAAAACAAACTTGGTAGAGAAGCAAAGTACTGGCAAACCCTCTGTGAGAGCTCTATTCTAAATCTAAAGTTGTGATGTGTTAAAAAATGCCACACCTGGCAGCCTGCCAGGAGCATGAGTGACCACCCTTATACTGGACTGCAAACAGAATAAAAGACCAGACCAACCGAAGTTGTGGGAGGTGATTCTGGATATTCTCTAAGCTGTGATGAAAAAAGCATGACCCTCCCCTTTAGCTGCATGGTTGTGACATGCCCAGTGAATTAGCCTGCAGCATTTGGGTGGCCTCAGGGTGAGCGGAACCCAGTCCCCATTTCTGATCTCTGATTAGATCAGACAAAGGGAAGCACCAGGAGCAGGTGATCCTGGCTAAGTTAAAGCCAACTGTGTCACTGGGTAATTCCCCAGCTCAAAGCATTGTATCAGGTCTCCAGTAAGTTTGCTGGTTTTAAGAGGGGAAAAAATGAACCTTCTGCCCCTAATGCAGGCTTCAAAAAATCAGAGTAAAGAGGATAAATACAGTAAAAACAAATGCCGACATATTTTCCTAAGTTCAACTCTTCAAATATCAAAAAAGTATTTCAACTAATTCAGGTAACCTACCAAACTTACTGTTTTCAGTGATGACTCCATCTAGAACTATAAAGATATTCTTGAGATTTGACACATGACAATCTTTGTGTTGGTCCAATAACTCATACACTTAGGATTTAAAAAAAACAATTTTTGAAAGATTGGGTTTTAGCTTCTCAATAAATTGTTTGTGTCTTCCCCAATATTTAACCAGGCACATCAAAACATTAGCAAAATATTTTAAGTATCCCAACTAAACAAAGTATCTTTGCAATCAATTTGGCAAAGTCCCTTCTTCAACTCAGTTACATAAGAGGCTGCCCACTTTTGCTTTAAAAAAAAAAAACCAACAGAGAAGTTTAAGAACTGCAGTCAAAGTTAAGAAATTTATCTTATCTCTGCTAATTCTTTCAATATTGCCCTATTCCTTTTTATCCACCCACTACCATTCTCACTGTTCTGTAATTTAGTGTAAGGTCAAAGAAGCATTAAAATAGATGGTGACACTTCAAGTACAGCACTTTATTATATTTTGTTCAATAATGGACACAGGCCCTTTGTCAATGACAAGGAATGGACTTTTCTATTATTAAACACTATGTGTGTGAACTTGGTGCCTGCACTGTTTGTGCACTCCAGTGATGGCAGAAAAGGATTTAATTGTTACTAAGAGGAGCAACAGCAGCAAGATTTCATGAAAAGATAAGAACTGCAAATTGTAATTCCTAGTAGTCTGCAGCATTTCTTGCCGTATACACCGGACCACCAAAACACTTGCTGAAATACTAACATTACATATATTTACTTTCATTTCTAAGACTCTCAAACTTTCCATGTCACAAAAATCTCTATGTTACAAGTTACCATTCAATGCTATCATGTGGTATACAGTGCTTCTAAAAGAGCTGTAACACTGCTGTTACAGCTGTCTGTTGTTAAAAGATTTGTGTCTGAGTAGAAGATATTACCTCCTTTCTGAGGCCTTACTAGACTTCTAGGCTAAATCCACAGCTCTACTGAAATCAGCATTAAAAGAGTACTCAATTAAAAAACAAGTGAAGTTCTGATCAACAAGCTGAAAAAATAGCTTTTTTTTTTTTTTACCTTAGAGCCAGGTTTTGTATCGACAGCAGATGTAGTTACTGCAGTGGACGTTTCACTGACCATGCTTGAAGGCCTTTGATTTATTTGTTGCTTGGACATAGATGAATTCTGTCTAGAAAACAAACAAAATTGATAATCTAAAGCACATTGTTTCAAACACTCAGCTTGGCCTTTTTATATGTAAAATTCACAGTGTGTAAATGAATGAGAAGTTAGTCAAATATTTCCCACGCATCTGCAAGTTCCTTTACACCACTCCTGCTATTTTGATTTCAGGTCTTTCTCAAGCAGTGACATCTGATGATTGGTATTTGTCTATTCATAAGGAGGGAGAAACCTGCCAAATTGTCTGCAAAGCCAACAGAGAATCAAGATATAACAATGAGTGTGGTAAGAGAGAAGGTAAGGCTTATGCAGTGAAACCAAATTGTGCCCAATTTAGAGGCTTGGCCACAAACCTGTGAAAGAGCCTGTACTGGGGAGAAAAGGACAGGAATCAGCACTTGGCAATAACAGGCTTCTTATTTAAAATCAAACTGAGTCTAGACTGCTGTTAGATCTTTCACTAACTTAATGCTCTATCTTTGAATCTGCCCAAAAGATGATTCATAGCACAATATGAATTATTAAAATACCTTTTGAGCAAAATGGTGCAATTCAAGGTAGATAATTGTTAGAAATGTGTAATTTCTGAGTCATCCTAAGACTCCAGAAATCCTGGTAACTAGCTCAGATACCCATTTAAAGCATAAGTGAGGTCAATCCTACCAGAAGAACCTGTTCAACAAGTCAGAATTCAGTACAGCCACCCAGACGAAGAATTGAGAGTATAAATGGAAGAGCAAAATAAAATCTCTGTGAAGAGAAGCTTCAGCAGCCGATCTTGACACCAACATTGAATGAAATTAAAACCACAGGTGGCATTTTCAAAAATCATTAACAACATAATTTAGCAAATAACAAGTAGCAATACAGTCACATCAGAAGAGAAAACAAAACAAACAATTAACAACCCATGATTTTCCTTTTCCCATCAGTAAGTCACCAAAGCCATTTATTAGAAAAACCAAAAAATGCAGCATACAAGCTATACCAAACATGGTTGCTGCTACCACTGAAATCCAGATCTGAACACAAGAGAGAACAAAACAATTCTGAGCAGTTACCACAAGAACAGAGAAGAGTCTGTGATTGCAGTAGCTCAACACAAGGTTTAACAGAGCACAAAGTATTTGCTATCACTGCTCTTCCTCAGTTACAACCCGAACAATTACCTGTCCAAAAGCTTGTCTAGGTGGTTTGGTGTCAGGGAAAGCACATTTTCCCATTTGTGACCAGAGTTTCAATGAAGCTTGCAAGTAACACAACTTAGGTCCCATTTTATTTATACCTTGCGTATCTGGCATAAATCCCTTCTTTCTAGATTTTATATATAACCTCAAGTCCAAGATATAAGAACAAGCTACAGCAAGTCCCTAAAATTCCTGGCCATCCTTTAAAGCAAGAGAGTTTAATCGTGTCAGTTTGAGTAAATTTGCCTCACCTCTTATGGACCAGGTACCCTACTTCAGCATTTAATCACCTTTTAATCCAGTCTCTGCAAAACACAGATTAAGAAACTTCGCATATATGACACTGCCTGACTAAGCTATTTCTGTTGACAAAAATTAAAAATACAATTGAAGTTTTGACAAATTGGAATTAATTTTTCCAATTAAAAATTAATAAGAAGGAGGAATAGCCACAGAGGAACGGTTTTACTTTAAAATTTCTGCTCTGATATAACAGATTTTCACTATTCCTCAAGATACTGTTTCACAGCAGGTTAAACATAAAGCACTTTAAAAAAAAAAAAAGAAGAATTACAGAGGAAGATAAGCTATATGGTTTAACATGACCATCATCATCATAAAATCATAATAAAATACAGAACAATAAACATGTAATTTCCAAGCATTTATTATGTGATCATACAGTGATTTCTCTTCCACTTGCTACTGAAAGTCATCACTGCCAAGAAACCAGGCTTTCCATTCCTCGTACTATCAAATTAATGACAAACTTCAAATTCGCAAGCAGAAAAATGCTTTTGTAAAAACGTGAGGTTGTTGCCATGGAAGAATTCAAATAGCAAGCAAAAGAGAGATTAAACCCATTAAAAGAGAAAATACATTCTCTTATTCTCCTAAAAAAGTCTTCGGCAGCAAGCACTGGTGATGCAAACTTGCTGTACCTGACATTTAGCAGAAAACACCAAACAATATGGCAAATTTATTTCAGTATTTGTATATAATATTTCAAGGATACAATAGATTTTTTACATGAAATCAGAACATAAAACTCAGGTATTCAAGTCTCTTAACAGCTAACCAACATTCTTAGTGCTTTTAAAAGCAATTAAAAATAGGGAGAATATGCAGAATTACCTGAAACATCCTTGCATGTTAATGGAATTAACACTGTCCTAATTATTTACAGATTCAACTTTAAAAATAAGTGACTACAGCATTGACTTTGTGCATTCAGAAACATCGGTTCAAAGTCACAATTACTAAAAATGTTTGATAATATCTGTTATCCAAGACACCCCATTCTGCCTTCGTAGTGATTGTGTTTTTCTATTTTCAAGCTGGTTTTCTTACTGCCTCCCCCAAGAGTGTGCATACACACACGGAATTGCAGTGTGTCCATTTGGGGCTCCAGTACTGTGTAAATTTTTTTAAGTACTTGAAAATAACACTCTATATAATATCTCCTGTCAAGCAACTCCCTGCTCTACTTAAACAGTGCTAGTATGTCTCCAGAAACCACATTTACCAGCTGAAGAAACGACATAGCCAACATCTGGGTTATTAAAAAAGCCCCAACACTGAACAAGAGCAATAAAAAAAAAATGACTGCACCAGTAGCCCATATTGAAAATGCAATACTCACGAGAGATCATAACGATCAGTCGACTTGGAAGATCCACAGCCATACCACCAACTTAAAAAGTTTATTTGTTGGAATCAGATATGATGCAATAACATTGTGTCAATGTAGTTTTAATGCTAATAAATTTCCTAATCAGCTAGATTTAAAAAAAAAAACCACTGTCCTAGTGTTTCTATACATGTAAACAAGCTAGATATTTATTTTCGGGTTGTTTGGGTCTCCTCTTTCCTCTCCACCTGATATTTTTGCTGCTATAGTAACCAAATGAAATAGATAAAATAAGATGGCTCTCTCCCCAGAGGTGATACACAGGTTTTACCAGGCACACAAAAACAGGCAAGAAAGAAGACAGCACTCATTGGATTAAGCACACTGTATTTTTTCCCCCCATATGTCTACATTTACATTCAAGTCTTACCTTTTTAAAGTACTCTCTTCTCATTCGCAAACACACTGCTATGACAAATATCATACAGCTCCTAATACACAACTACTACTGTTTAGCATTAGTTATATGGCTGCACGTGCCTGATTCTTCCTTTCTGTCCCCAATAAAGAACTGTTATTTAAACAAAGATATGAGAAAAGAAATCTAAACATTATATACAGCTATTATAAGTAATTCTATCATAGCTTCTTTTCAGAGAAATGCATGTGTAACAATGTAGTTAACTAAAAGCCTAACATCTGTCCGGCAGACTTATCAGTAATTCCCATTTTTCCACTGGTTTTTTAAGAAAGATCCCTTCATGGCCTAAAGGGTTCACTAAAAACAGGAAAGCAAAGCAGAGAAATCAAGAGGCAGTTGAAATGGAGGGGCTTCCCATAGAGCAAGATGCTCAGATTATTTCAATGTGATCCTAAAAACTGTGACGTGAACAAGTTGATAGAGAATAAAAATTGTTCTAGACAAACTACTGAAATGCTGGCAGAAAAAGATAGAAAAATAATCTTTAGATACAAGCAACCATGTGATAAGATGCCAAACTGAATTCACTGCCAACAGCAGAAAAGTAATTCAAAGGAGGAAGAAATAAAAAACATCTCTGCAGCTTTTATCACTCCAAACAACACTGTCAAGTAAAGGTTATTTTTAAATATCAGCTCAATGAGTAGCAGCAGCCAAAGTATGTTAAGAATTATTAGTAAAGGAATAGAGAAGGAAAAATACAATTAAATTATTGTAACAATGAGCTCATAGGCTGAATCTTGAAGTCACTTATGATCAATCATTCCATGAGAAAAAAAGACAAACCTAAAAGTGACATACAGAAAAGCTGGCTCTCAAGCGGAGCTAGTGAAAGGTACAGAACACACATCCCACACACCAAGCGATCAAAGCTGCTAAGCTTGGAAAAACAGAGTACAAGGTGGGGATTTGATAGTGGTCCCAACTAAGAATGTGTTAGGAAATAAGGAATTACTAATCACTATTTAAAAGAAAAAGGAAATCTAAATTAGAATACCTTTAGGAAGAAGGAATAGTATAAGGATCAAAAGATAATGTAATTCAAAAGTCACAGATTCCAGTTACAAAGGAGTTGAGAAAACCGGATTTCAGCTTCAAAAGCAAAATTGATGTGATACTGTTTAAACGCCTTGGAAAAAGACTAGTGAAATACAGTCTCAGCCTTCTACTGAAAGTGTCCAGTTCTCATTTGATCAAGTGAACCAAGGGCATGTGGTTCACAACTGAGTCATAATCAAGCTAGGATTACGTCACTCATTGGTGTTATTTTCCCAAACTTGTTTCCAAATCTGCTTGCCAGAACACTGCTTCCAGGATGAGGAATGGCCAGAGCAGTCCCCACATTCATCATTTCTACATGACTGTAAATTACTTTTCTGATGTAAAATGTGTCCTTTTAAATAGATGTGTTTTGCAGCCTGAACAAGTTTGTGCTTACTTCTCCCCAATAGCTCCCAGTCAACATCTGGTGACAACTCCTTGGCCCTAATCTTAAATTAACATCATCCAGTCAGTATTAATCATGTCACACGAGCACTAAAGAACAAATCACCTTTTATGAAAACCTTGAGAGTGCTACTGCTTCAGATAGGATTCCTCAGCTACAGGAAAAAGGAGTCTTGGTCAAAGGATCCCACAATGGAAAGTTCCCACAGACCACGCCACTCCAGAAACTGCCTTTCTGATCTGAGTCCTCCTGGTGGACCTCATTTCATCACATGATAGGGATCTACAACACTGATTCCAAACTGATACAGGATCAACACCACCGATTCCAGGAAATCCCTGATGCCTGAGGGAAAAGAACTGAAAGCAGGGCACAGCTCCATTACAATTCCTAGGCCTCAGGACCAGGAGGTGCCAACAGCTCCTCTGATTTCACCACGTGAGACATCCACGTGTGTCAACAGCATCATCTGACAGGAACTCACACATGACCATGGTGAAGAGCCTCTGTGTAAACCTCCACTGATGCATAGAAGTGGTAAAAAACTAAGGAAACCAGAGCATCCCACACATTTGAAAAAGACATTTTTAAAGCAATTTTAACTGACAGATTAAAACCATCTAATTTTAAAAACACTGTATGTTCTTCAGGCCAATAATAAAGCTTTGAGAAATATTCTTGCAAAAACTGTTTCCAGAGCAGTGACTACAAGCATATACTCCTCTCTCTATCCCTCCAGCCATTCCCTCTTCTTTTAGAATTAAAACCGCCAATCTTTTCTAATTCTACTACAGTGAAAGATTTTTTCCTGGTTTTGATACCATTTCAGTGTGAGTAACTGAAGTCTACATGTTCAGACTGCCCTCCAAATAAGCACTTCCCCTTCTCTTCCAAAAAAAGTTTCTAACATATATTAAAGATCACTAAATCCATGTGCCACCACAGCAAGTACTTCTTTCAATTCTGTTTTTAATATTTTATCAGCTACCATTACTACAAAACCAAAAACAGCCTAGGCAAGTGTGACTAATCCAGGCAGGCCCTCCAAGAGGTTATCCAAACACCTATTTTCCATTACATATGCTTAAATTCATATCAAATTTGACTGAGCCATAAAATCAAACTGACATAAAAATCAGTTAATGAATGGAAGTTGGAACACTGATGCTCAGAGGCTGCTGTCCATACTGTCTGTGAAGTTTGCTCCATTGCAACACACTTGTTCTCCTCACTAAATGAGGTGGAGCAGCTTGTTTCACACCTGTAAATGAGCAAAACCCTCTGAGCAGCAAAGCACCTGCATGCCATGGGACAGCTGGGGTGACCTCCAGCTCATCAGCCACCCCACAGCCTTCATACCTAATTACAGACCTCTCCCACAACGCTGTATTTCATGTTTGTTTTCGTCAGACACCTTAACACAGGATTGGCCTTGGCTTTGCTTTGACTTGAGGGAGAGCAACTGCTTAGGTGGTGGCTTTTTTAGGGGTTTTGCTGCAAATTTTGGTGTTGGTTGGTTGGTTTGGCTTTTAAACTATTTGAGAAGCTCTTCTCAGGCCTGTATCAGAACCTCTGAGCTCTACAGCCATGTTCTACTTCTCCAAGTCACAGGAGAAGACATTGCCGGAAAAGGTTCGGTCTCCTGGGAGCGTTGAACAGCCTTCCTCCAGGCCTCATTTTTCTCAATGCTGTAACTGCTTTTGACAGCAGTCCTACCCAAATGTAAAGCAAACTAAATGTCACAGAATTTGAAATGTATAGAGCTCAGAATTGGGCAGGCAGCCACACAAACCCCACATCCAGGCCATCACAGCAGGATGCCCAGAATCTGCAAAGCATGAGGGGGTAGAGGCTGCTTGAACCGTGCTGGAAAACTGGGCTGAAAAAGGAAAAGCTATCTGATGTGCCATTCTTCTCGCCCTTTGCTTTTAGAAGCGATGCAGAATTTTGTCCAAGGCTCTGTCTTCTGTCTAAGGACGATACCCAGTCATTCCACTACAGAAGGATTGCAGGAGCAATCCTGGCATGCAGCCAGGGCGACAGGAGGCGTTAAAACCTACAAGGAAAACAGTGCATGAACCAATCCAACACCAATCCAAAGGTGACCAAGTTCACCAGTGTGAAAGCATACATTTCCTCCTTTTGGTTTTTTTTTTTTTAATCAGACAATCAAGATAAAATATGCTGGTAACAAATATATTAGACACCATTTCTCTAGAATAAAGAGAAACAGCTAATCAGTGTAGAACACCTTATATGTAAGAAAACCAAGGAAATACAATGGAAGCTAGTAATATTTTGTGTATTTCAATTTCAGTACAAACCTTCCAGTATGCTCCAAAAGCACTTTACATTTATGTTCTGTTTACCTGATATTTATATAAGACTAAAGCATTATTGCTTAAGTATATTTTGTGGGTCTTGTTATTTTATTTTTGGGTTTGTCTGGGTTTTTTTGAAGACTTGATAAAGATTTTCCCTCAAGTCCTACCAGGGAATCAAAAACATACTATCACAATGAGAAGCAAAATTTTAAGCATAAATCTCAATTAAATTTTTCTACAATGTTGGAAGAACTGTCAATAAATTAAGGTACTAATCTACTGTAGGTAAATGTGTTACTGTTTTAGATCTCTTGACATGGGTATAAAACTACTTACTCTTCTCGCAAAATAAATTCAATATTTTCTGGAGAAACCTGTCCTGTCACAGGATGTCTAAATGACGTGGTCTGCTGATTATGGCTGAAAGAAAAAAAAAAGAAAAAAGAAAAAAGAAAATTAATATTGCTATGCTCAGTAATACATGATCTCTAAAAAGCAGAATTTTTTATATTGATGTTTTGCTGCTCTATTCCAGAAATTAACATATTTCTGAGATACTTTTCAAGTCTGAAATGTTTTTTCAGCTCCTTCCTATGTTCTTGTTGACTTTGCCAATGGCACACTGTACCATTTAATTATTAAACAGGTTAATGTTTTAAAAGTAAACTAGTTGCAATCTTTAGTTAGTGAGAAGCACTTGAATTTATGATTATTTACACCTGGCTGTTACCAGATTATTTAGATATAACATAGAAATTACACAACATAAATTTCTGACTTGTGTTTCAGTAAATTTTATGGAACAGAACCAGTAAAATAACTTGAAATGCTGCTGGACAACATTTTACACAATTTATATTATTGAATGAGGTCACAGAGAGAAATTATGTGGAGGCCCTTTCTCGCATGTTTCTTTTTCCTCCAATATGGTATTTCTCCAATGATTTTTCTTTACACCTTCATGCAGAGGATCAGATAAGACCTTAGCTATGCAGCTGCATGGTCTATATAAAACAACATAATTTAGTGCTTCATCAGAACTGAATTAAAATCAGGGCTTTCTATAAACTCTCCCCTGAGAGTACCATCTAATGCTTTGCTACCCTCTGTGAAATACTGTTATTCATTAAATATCTTACCTCTCTGTGAACCAAGCACTCATTTATTTAAGGTTCTAAATTTTTCTGGGTTTAGTTAACAATTTTTAGGTAAACAACATCCAAAACCAGAACTAATGTCAAATGTAGCAAGATAGTAACAGTGTGAGTATTCAGAAAATACAACTAACAAGGCCATTTAAAGAACTGTACGTCAAAGAGGCAAAAAGGAAAACTTGATGCCTTTTCTTGTTTTAAAGATTTTTCCTCCTGTAAAGCCTATTTGGTTTCAAGCCTTACAGATTTGACCCTGTTGTCCAGCATACCAGGATGTCCCCCAGCACAGAGGAAGGCATAAAGAAATATTTTGATGTTTCAGAGTAATGAAGTTCCTAAGAGACAACACTCTGCTGACTAAAGGACAGCTAAAAATCAAACAGCTCACAAAGCCATAAGATACCAATGTAAATAGCTCAGGACATGTCTCAATTTAAAAGCAAACCAAAACCAACCAAACAACAAAACCCTAAAAATGCCAAAAACCCCCCAAATTGCTCACACTAAGTCCCACTCAGGCCACAAACAGTAGAGGATATTTGGTGTGTTGGAAGCTTTTCACCCCTTTTCCAACACACCTTGCAACAGCAAGTCAGACACAAGGAACCGTATAATGAACATTTCCAATGACAAGCTGAAAGCTGTAACAACTTAGGCAACACCAGAACGCCTTTTTCCAGCCTCACCTATTGGAAAAATCCTCACCCTGGAGCCATCGGAAACTGTGAACAAGATATGGGCTATCAATTACTCCACTGCACCAGGGATGGCATTTGCTCCCTAGACTGGTGAGAACTGACCTGTCCTACAGCTGTGGGTTAATAAAGTTTAACAAAGTTTCTAAATCTTCCATTTTTCCATGAAATCAGAGATCCAGAGAAAGTATTTCCAGTAAGCACACAGTGCTAACATCTACAAAGCAACCAGGATCTTTTTCCTTACAAAAAGAATGAGGACTATTGTTTTCTAAAAAAGCATTTCTGTGTGAGTTTAATATTGTGTCTACATCCAAAGAGCGGGATAGGAACTTGAGATGTTTTCAAAGGAAATAATAAATAAATTACAACCCTAACATTTAAACTCCATGTTTGTCACACAGTCCAGTTTGAAGTTGAAAGCCTTTCCTTTAAAAACCAGACCTGAAGCAGTCTATTTAACCTTAGATGCTTAGGTTAGGATTGCCACCAAAACAAGTGCAGATACCTTGTTAGCTTAGAAAAAGTGGAAGTACCTTGCCAGCTATATTCTCCAGGGGCAGAGGAACTGCCAACAAGCTCTCAATCTGCAGGCTCTCAATCATTAATAACTCACTCTTCAATTAAGACTAAGAAAAATGACTGTATTCCAGAAGTGCTCCAGGGTTATTTAGGAAGGGAAGTTTCCCATTATACCATACTAGCACATACACAAATGCTTTATTCTATCCCAGGAAATAAATTCACCAGAAGATGAATTAGTCCTTTTAGTTGCAAATAAAGACTAAGTACATTACTAATAGACTAAATATTACTTACTAATAATAAAAATATCAGCTGGAAAGTAAACACTTTTTTAAATATCTGAGCAATGCATTTTGGGACAAGTTTTGCATGTCAAATACTAGGAGCAGAGAAACAGAAGGATGGCCTGTTACTGCATAAAATGCAGATGGTAATTTCACAGGCAAGGAGAGGGCACATAAACCCAAAACTTCCGCAAATCTGCAGCTTCAATATGTAGGACTTCACTGGGAAGAAAGAAATGAAACCCCTGCCACTAACAATTTGTTTTGCAGAACACAGTGGTTTATTTGAATTTGAAAAGTGAGAGTTTAAGTGTTTTTGCCTCACAGGACTCATTAAGACTAAGCGATACTATTCAAAACAACCTATACAACAGATGGCTAATGCCTTGCAACAAGGAATTAGATAGCAGGGAGATTTTCGTTCACAATGAGAGCAGACAAACGTTGGAAGAGGTTGCCTAGCACGGCTGTGGAATCTCCTTCCTTGGAAACATCCGAAATGTGGCCAGATAAGGCTCTGAGCAACCACATCAAACCTTATAAGCCGGTTCCAACTTTGAAGCTAGCCTGGCTGGATGTGATGGGATACAGAGCTTCCTTACAACATAAATTATTCTGTTCTGTCATTCTCTGCTGCTCCCTCCACCCCTTCTCCACAAATACAATTTAATTCCTATAATACCTTTGAAGCTTTCCCAGTATTTAAATGGATTTATTCCAAGACTATTAGCAGTACCTTGTTTTTATTAGGACAAGAGAAACTGAACAGATTTTTAGATGATGATTTTTTGTTATTGTTTTCATTTCTTTTAAACATTTGCTTAACAGTGATATCTGTTTATATGACACTGGTAACAATGATGTCACCAGTGAGAGTGCTCTAAACTTGTTGCAGTGCAGATTTTCCTTCCTTTCCAAGCACAGACTAAGAAAACACCTGACACAGTTGTTCTCTGGGCACATCAGCTACCCAAGAAGTAGTTGATCACCTGTATTTCCTCCAAATGGCAACTACTGAATGTGTTCCTATTGTCCAGAAACCTACCATGTGCAACAGGCACAACAAATGTGCCTTAATAAAAGGACATGATATGCTGCTCCACTCTCCAAAGCCCCTTTTATTCTTTTGTTTTTCACTAGAGAAAGACATAATAGCATCAACAAAATTGGGAAAGGCTTATGATGCTTCATCGTGTGAATTCTGAATGCCTTGGAACTTGTATCAGTACACCACCACACATGTGAAATTCCAAGCTAAGTTTTCTAGCAACACTACAAATTTTGAATTTGTGATCAATTACGGCATTTTTTACCAACAACCATCCTTTAATTTTAACAGTTTTGTATTATCCTGATTTTGCACAGATACTGGTAATCAGAGTCACCAAAACAAAGTAAGTATAGAAACGTGAAAAATCCGCAAAAAATTACATTCATTACCATCTACCACTACCAGCGTTATTAAATTACACTACAGACTGTTAGAAGTTATTCTGAATTTCAAAGTTACAGAACACCAGGTTAGTAATAGTTAAGACTTGGACTCTTCATAAAAGAATCACAGTTCAAAACCCGTTTCTTTGTAATTAAGATACCTCAATACAAATTCCATTATTTCACAGCATGTATATACAACTTTTACAAACACAAGAACTGAGAGTCACCCACTGTCTTAAGACAGATGCAATCCAGGCTCTAGTCCTATAGTATAATGGACACAGACAGGCACTTCTGCTTGCATGGATCCTTTTGCAGAACTCATAATTAACATGACTTCGATTAATTTTGTATTTGAGTCAAAGCCAAGTCCTAATTATTAATTTTTGGACATGACTGATGCTGATGACCTTTCATTTGAAGTCAAGCCAAGTGTATAGATTGTCTCTGGAGTAATTTAAATGCACAGGCAGCTGAAACTTGAAATCTGTGAATCAACTATTGATGGAGTCTACTTCACATTAACAGCAAATTTATAAGTTGTGAGAAAAATTCATGTTGTCATGGGACAGATGTCCTATAAATTATTACAAGCCATTTCTACAGCATTTACTTTCCAGGTAGGCTGACTCCTTTACACTTACCTGCAAGACTAGATAAGCATAAGCACCTTTATGTTGAATATCCCAAATGGTGATGACAGTTACCTGTGGGCACCCACCCACACCTCTACGGGTGATTGCGGTGTGGGTGCAGCTGACAGAAGAACTCATGCAGCGAAGAACTGTTCAGCCAGTGAGCTGTTACTCCAAACAAGTGCTTTTATCTAACCAGGCAAACAGCCAGGAATAGTTTGCTTCATTTCATAACATATTTCTGAAATACATCAACGGCTTCAAAATAGTTTCAGCACTGTCTTCTGAGTATTTTTCGGATATTAGCTTTAAGAATTGGTTAGAACAAGTACCAACAAATAGTCCAAGAAAAACAGTGCTCTCGAAGTTCTGCAAGCTGGAAGAAAAATGCAGTGTAATACAGATATAATTTGGAAGGATTAGGAACAATACCAACTAATTGTATTACTCAAGCAAAAGTACCCACTACAAGCTGCACATACACAAAACTCCATCTTTTCAAGACCCTGAACATGATCTACTAGTTTAAAATAGTAGTGTCTCATCAGAATCGCAGTAAAACCCTTGCCCCACTGTAATCAGTGTCCAGGAGACTTTCATAAGGTCAAAATGTCAGCCTCTCATACAGTTTAATTAGCATCTTAACCTAGGAACTACTGGTAAGGATCACAGATTAAAAATGATTCTCTCAAATCTTACATCCTACTCAGATGAGAATTCCTAAGTGTTCAGTTGTTTAGTCCGAATACAATTCTGTAACTATCTTGAGCTGCTGTGTCTGTGACTAGCAGCAGCCAACACAAGAGTCTGGGCTTATAAAGACAGATGAAAGGGGACAAGACGGCCTGACATCAGGTTTTATCATACATTCACTTCTCCTGGTAAGAGCTTGCAGACAAGAAGAGTTTGAAACAAACAGTAAACTAACAGTCATGTTCATGTAGTGTTGTCCTTCTACCCAGTTCACTAATTATGAGGTTAAATGGGAACTACAAGTTTCCAAGGACCTGAAAAAATTCTTTTTTCCTGTCTTAATGAGCTACCAAAAATGATTTATACTATCCAGTAGTATCAGCAAAAAAGATTTTGTTAATGAACATGCTTTTAAAACCAGAGCTAATGAAACAATGGTAAGCTAATACAGAAAATGCCATGGAATCACTACAAGTATTTTCAGTCATTAGAAGCACAGATAAGAGGATGAATACACTATCATCACAGGATCAACACAGATTTCCATGAGTAATACAGGCTGAAGTCATCTGCTGATTCACAAATCCTTTTGATGCATATCACGTGAAACTATCAGGATTTTATTAACTCACAAAACCAAAATGCATTCGCTGCATTTGAAATTAAGGGGGGAAAGCATGTTAGTCTTAGAAGACAAAGAAATCTTTTAAAAAGCCGAATTTGTTGCTATTTTGTTACTTTTGCAGTTTTAGAAAATTTATAGTCCCTACCTTCAAAATCAAAAACTAAATTAAAAACCTCTCTGATAACACAGATGCACAAACTAAACTAATAAATTCATTCTCTAATTAAAAAGACAGTGGTGATATCATTAATATGATTAAAACACCCTGGGTAAAAGCAGCCTACTCTCATATTCCAATATCAACCACAATTTAAAGAGTTTAGCGAGGAAGCTGCCCAACAAGCATTGCCACATAAAGGTACTATTTTGGAAAAAGTATTTAAGGGAAACTTTACACAAAAATATCACAGATCTCAAGTTTTAAGCCATAACAAAACTGGTTAAAATAAAATAGGTGTTCACATATACAGCATCTAAATTTACCAAAGGAGGCTGAAAACCCACACTAGTGCTATTTGAACCTATAACACTTTGATGCAAAGACATCATACATATGATCACAGACAACACAATCCACGTTGTTCTAAATATGAAAGCACATACAAGTTTTCCAGCATTCAGTTTTCATCTAAGTAGCAAACCATACAGTGTAGAAAATGAAAACAATAATACAACAGCTGTAAGAACTGAATAAAACAGATTTTGAAAACTGTCTGCTGCCACATAAGGCATATAACCTTTAAAACATTTTCTCTTCATTGGCTTTTTAATGCTAAAGATAGATTTTAAGATAAATGCACTTCTGATTTATTACTTATTGAATTTAATGCATAATACAAAAGAAGTGATTATCAGAGGACAATACTTCAGACTGAGCGCTTGCTGTGTGTGCACTCAGACAATGTGGAAACCCTGCCTTTTTCACCTCTCCATAAAATGGAAATGCTTTATCTACCACCTATACCATGGGAATGGCATTTTAATCAAATCCTTACAAAATCACAAGTGTCCAGGACGGAATGAAGGAATTATAGCTAGTATCCATCAAGCTGTCCCAGGGCTACAATCTAGAATACTGAATCCAATTTTGGACTTCCTCACACAGGAAAGGCATCAACAAACTGAAGTGAGTTCAGCAGAGGGACACTAATATGGTCCTGAGTACCTGCTGTGAGGAGAGGATGAGGCAACTAGCCTTGCTAAGGTTCAGGATGCCCTGCCAGGACTAACCAAGGAGGTTCTTCACTGCGGTACCTCATGGGAAGCAGGCTTAAAATGAAACAAGAAGCCTTCAGACTGCTTGGAGAAGGAACGTTTTCCCCTTGAGGATACAATTGTGCATGGTGAGGATGGCAAAGTATTAGAACAGGCAGCCCAGAGAGGTTGGGCAGTCCCCATCCTTGAAGGTTTTCAACACTAGAGTGGAGGAAGAACTGAGAAACCCGGTCTGACCTCACCACTGACTATGCTCTGAGCTGGAGGTTGCACAGGAGACCTGAGGTCTCACCCAATCCAAGCTGACCAGCTATGGTAAGGTTGGGTATATTTGCTATTTCTATCACAAAGGCAAAAAAGGGCAAACAAAACCCAAAACAAACAAGCAAGTTTCACATAATAGATTTTACTAAGAGGGAAAGGTAAACACCCCACATTATTTAGAAAGAAAATCTCATATGAGCATTAAAACCTGGTTTCCGCCTTCAGTCTTTAATAACGCCATTAATTAACTCCTTCAGCAACTAAATAAATCTAAAGTGCATTTACATTCCACTAATAAATATTCCATTAAAGTAGAAAATTTATGCAGTCTGGGTTCCTGTACTTTTTATCTGCTAGGACACAACTTCAAACCAAAACTTTTCCCATAGTTAAGGTAATTCAAAACAATCCATGGGTCTGTCTCAGTCCCTCTGTGGCCCTACCCATGTCCTCCACAGCTTTACAGTACTACTGAGGTACTGACCACAGTCCTACAAACCTCATGCCCTTCAGACACCAGGCTAAAGAATAAACAAGGATATCAGCATTGTGTTAACCAAAATAACGTTTAGTATGAAGAAACCACAATTCCCAGAGAGTACACCTATTCTTGTGGGTTGGCTGATAATGTTTACTGGCATGTATATTAATAAAAGCTCCTTCATTAGTAACAAACTGTTCCAGCCTATGGAAGCCTTGTGGTTAATTCTGACACTTCAAACTCTATTCACCTGCAGCTTAGGCAAAAAAAAAAAAAAGAAAAAAAAAAGAAAAAGTTACAGCAGCAAAGTCATTTCCTTTGGTTTCTGTGTTCTTGATTGTTTTAAAGGAGTTCCTTCTTGCCCTATCTCACTCAATTCACTGTGTCGGATAAAATGTAATACATCGCCTCCAAAGTTAGATGCATTTGTAAAATGTTTTTTCTTATCAATTCTTAAGTATTAAATGGACTCCGGCCCTCCTGAGAGACGCGTAATAGCAAGCTTTTGCTTGAGAGAAGATTAGCAATGCAATATCATCTTGCCTAGAGCAACAGGTATAAATTAATGGAGCTTTTCTGGCTGACTCTTTGGAGCTGTGAATTTATACACCTCATTGTTATTTCCTTTCCAAAGAAGCCCAGCACCTACAGCACTGAAATACTGACACGTTCTAAAGCCATGACATCAGCATCTGCTCACAGAACACTACTGCAAATCACACACAGAGCCAAGATGAGTACATTAGGGATTGGAACTGTCAAACAGATATGGAAGAGTCTCTTTTTAGATTATGCATAGTTTATAAGGCACGCAGAAATATCTTTGTAATTCAACAAAAAGCTCTTTGGCATTACAGAAAAAAAGGGGGGGATTCATAGCTATATAAATATAAAAAGATATAGCTACCTGAAGTTGACTATTTCAGTATAACTTGCTCAAAGAAATAACCTACAGCCAACTTGTCCTTACAGAGATGTAGAAATACTCAGCGGCCCCAAGTCAGACAAGCACAGAAACTACTCCGACATTTCCAAACAATCACAGAAATAGTGCTGTAGAGTTAAAGTATTTTCTTTGGCATCTACAGAATGGAAAATATGCTAAAATATACATAACACTACTAGAAAACATTTTTACAAAGAAGAGAAAAAGCAATCATTACAATATTAACCCTTTCAACACTGTACTAAATAATTCCAACCTCTAAAGCATCTCTGGTTCAATTCTCCTTATTTTACTCAATGCAGAAAGCCAAACAAACTTCTGAAATTTTAGTGTGTGTATTTCCAGAATCTTCTTTGCTAAACACAAACCAATTAACTATTCTCCAGAAACACAACTATTTTCAGTCAGCCAGTGTCACCACCCCAAGCCCCAACTCCCCACTATGTAATCAAAGCATGTCAAGTCCCAATGTAACCTATAGCAGTTGGTTAATAACAATTTACATTACTGGCATAAGTTATTCTGAGTTAAGTGTAATGGATGTCTAAGTATGTGAACCAAACAAATGAAACATAAGAAAACTCTCATATAATCACATTCTGTGCTAAATGTCTTGAGTCAACACTGCACTGTCAGAAGGTGAGCATTTGAGAATAAAATAATATAATAAAATACGACAAGAGTGGCACTGAAAACAACCCAGCTACAGAATAAACATTTGCATTTTCTTAATGTCTCTAAGTAGACAGACTAACAGTGCCCAAACAACCAGTTCAGAAAAAGTCCACAGCACACACAACTGATGACAATATGTAGATCTAGTGGCTAAGCAAAATAGCACAAGAAATGTATTTAAAAAAAACACTTTCATTCTTCCTGTGCTTAAGCTAGCAAACACACTTTTAAAACAACCTTGTTGTTTTTCCATGAAGTGGTTCAGAGGTTTCATTTAGATTAGCAAATATCAATATGCGTTATTAGACAGGATGTAGTTTTCTGGTGACAGCATGAGACTTCAAAATTGGTTCTGAATGACACTCTGCATGAAACCACATTATTCCATTGCAGAACATGAAAATCCCTTCCTTAAGCACGGAGACTGCTATTATTTTTTTAAGTAACTGGAAAGATGAAGCAACTACCACTTTTCACAATGTGACTGGAAGTGAACAGCCACCACGGATGAAATCAGGCTCCTTAGCTTCAGGGAGCAAAACTGCAGCACAACCCAGCCAAAAGCCAGCTCTTAGCACATCACTGTATATAGGGGAGCTATCAGCTGCATTCCTCCTGGGCCACTTGTGCAGCATGCTGTGGCCTCTTGGCCTGGTTCTTGTCCTGTAGCTCCACGGCACTGCGGCCCCTGCAGAGCCCTCCCTTGTCACTGGAGCGAAGCCAGTGCAGAAAACACCTCCAAGGGTACAGCAGCGCTGCTGCTGCTGCTGCTCTATCACCAGGGGATCCACAGCCTGCTCAGCTCCACAGCACAGCTCATGTGGCCAAGCATCAGGGAGACGTGCCCCTAAACCAGACCTCAGCCAGGGCACCTGCAGCAACACCCACCTCTCACCTTGGCAATACAAGGACGAGTTCTCTGCCACGTCCCCAGACTGAGAGGACAGTCCCATGCGGGTTCCCTTCCTGACCTCAAGGCATCCCCCTGTTTGCTGCTGTCAAACAACAGGTCCAGGGCAGAGCACAGGCACCAGTGGGACTGCACGTCGCTGCTGGGCTGGTTTCCCCCTGGCAGCCGAGGCACAGGCAAGGGCAGCAGTGGAGCAAGAGAAGCTGCCAGCAAGAGAGCTCTCACGTTGCTGACAAGGCCTGGGGTGAGAACGGGATTAGAGACTCAAAGAAATTCCAAAAACTTCTTCAGATCCTGCATTAAGTCCTTTCAATGCCAAGAAAGCCTCTATCAAGCATGTGACTGAAACTTGGCAGCTACGGAGGTGAAGTAACTACACATGAAATAATATTTGTTCTTTAGGCAATTATTTAACAGAACGTACGATGATAGAATGCCTTTGAAAAATGTGGATCTTTTAACTTACAGAAAACTTTGTAATCTCTTGAAAATCCAGATATCAAATAGTCCTTCACCATTCAGGGAATTAAATTTTTTCCCCTTTCAGATACAGCTAGAGAAAAAAGTGCTCTAAAGCATATGACTGAACAGAGCCAGACTAAGAGCTAGACATTCCCAGTAAATTCAGAGCACCATATAGTAAAAAGGGTTTTATTCAATGCTAAGTTTTAAAATGCAAAAACTCCAAGTGCACCATGATGAGTATTACATGCATTAATATTTAATCAAGAGGATTACAAGCAGCACAATACCTCTCCATGCTTTCAGTGCTTCCATTGTACTTTAATTTACTTTACCCTTTACTAATTATAGAAAATGTGCCATGTTTTTAAAAATGCTTACATAAATGTAGAATCTAGCAATATAATTATCTGCAAAAGAAGATTCAGTTGTGTCAGTAGGTTTTTAGTGTGTTTTGGGTTTGTTTTACATACTCATTTTTTCTGGGACTTAATCTAATTACAGAAAGCCAAAACTTTCAAATAGGAAATACAGTAATTGGACATACCCTGTATTATTCAATTTTGAAAATTTCCTATATTCTGCACATAAAAACTTATATTCAGATTAGTTTCATTTTAATTTCTCCCCATCAGCTATGGGAATTAATCAAGGTCATGAATCATTTCACATGTCACAGTGACATGTGCTGTCACTGAAATGTTACTTAATAGACTGAAATTGCAGAGTTTACTTTAAAACAAATAAGAAATTTGAAAGTAGCACTGAATAAAGAAATCAGAGTGACTGATTTCTGAATAAGTCTTCACTTACAAAGTGATTCCGCTTTGAAGTTATATTAATCAGTTTTGCATTATGAAATTGAAAAAATTTTAATTCATTGAGTGATGAATTTCAGTTATTTTGGATACTGCATTGGGACTTGAAAATGTGTCTTCACAGAGAAATTAAGTTCACCCACAAGCAAAGTGAAAGAAGCGTCTAGATTTGCAATACCTGAAGTCTTTCTGCACCATTAACAGATTTAAAAAGTTAATGGTTTTGGCACTACTGCATCGGGATTTGGGAGATGAGGATTCAGATTTTAGCTCTGAAGCAGATTTCCTGTGCAGTCCTCCTATTTTTATGAAATCACCACTTTATTAACATTTAAGACCTTCAAAAGAGAGAAAAGGTGTCTACCAATTTAGACTCAACTTCATTTGCAGCTTTCAGGATGCTACTGCAGTACATACAAGCAAAAACATTCATTGTTTTGCAATAGTAAAAAGGACTACTTCAACCTATCCAAAGAATTCCAGCAAAGCTGGGAAGCAAGAACAGGTTGAAATTCCTGAACCTAGATAAACAAGACACACTGCAGTCTTTCAGATTAATTGCTTATGGATTTACAGAAAATCTCTCCCACTGCCTAGAACTTTCTTCTTTAAAATATTTTCATCCAACATAAAATCATCTTTATTCTAAAAACAACATTTTGGCAACATCAGTGCTCTTTTCACTTCAAGAACTAATTGTATGGATGTGGGAAGAAGGTGATTGCCTTTTTCCACCTGTACTCTCTCAGAGCTGTGAGGTAACACACTGTAAAACAGGCTACGACTGTACAAGCACAATGAAGCCTAATGCATTGCAACACTCACAAAGCAAGTTCAGCAAAATTATTTGGCAAGATTAAATTGCCAGTGCGCTTCTTCAAAGCTGAACCAATCAATGCCACCTGAAAACTTGCATCTCCAAATGCAGGTTTCCAAAACTAAGCTCACTCTGAGATGAACTTTCCTATACTACTTAATGAAAAATCCTTCTGCTCAAGTCACTTTCTAGTCCCTCTAAATTTAATTCACCCAGGTACAACTTATAAATAACTGCACCAAAACATCAAGTTCAGCCTAACATGGCCCAGAAAATGTTTGCTTTTGTAGTATCACGTTGTCATTTTATTACTGTTCTTTGAAAACTGTCTAAGAATCCAAATCTAAGCCAGTGATGTTAATACAATGAAATTCCAGAAGCAATGAGTGGCAATATTCATTCATCTAGAAGTACAACACTAGAAAGACACAACCACATTATAACGCAAATTACTGTCACGTCAAAGTGAAAGGAAGGAAAACTTCCCATTTCTGAATACAAAGACACCCTCTTGGAAAAATTTAAAATAAATAAATTATTCTTAACTTGTATGACATAGACTTTGTTTTCTATCCAACATTCTGGGGTAGTTGTGTTATATGCCATGACTTTAAGTTTAAATGCTTCTGAATTTTACTATCAGAGAGCTCAAAAATCCTGCAAAGACCATGTGCATACTCTACATCCCTTGGATGTGGAAAGGTTTGCAGAATAAGACATTGTGTTCTAAAGACACAAAGAAAGAGCAGCTTGATCTTTTTGGCACCTCAAAATGTTTGGTTCTAGATTCCTTACATACTTGTTTTCAGTCTCAAATACTTCTATTGACATAAATGTAAACATGAGAACTACAAAATAGATACAAAAGTTATTTTGTTGATGCTTTAGAAAATTACAAGTGAGAGTTACAGTGGGAACAAAAAAAACCCCACTAAAGTTCTATTTGGAAATAGACAGTACCTGGAAATAGACGGAGTTTTAAGTAACAGGATCTAAAGAAAATAAACAATGTAACTGACTGAAGTTCCAACACGAGTGTTTGTGACTAGTCAGCATGCCCTGTAGGGAAGGACAACAAAAGAAAAAAAATCAGTCCGGTACCTTGCTGTGAATTGTGTGTGAGACCACCTCCCTGCATCTTGTATTGAAAATTTGTTGGAAGAAAAAAAGAGCCTTGACAGCAGGACCTAACAGTCTTCCCCAGAAGTTTACCCAAAGAAAGAAAAAGGACAGATGTACCTTTCTTATTCAGTGATCTTACCCTACACATAAAATCACAAATGCAAGGATGGTGGTCCCATTTTGAAAGTATTTTCTGCTACAGCTAAGAACAAATTCTTAAGAGAAAAGAAGTAACCCATATCCATGACATGTAACACCAACTATTTTTGGAAGCAAGGAACCTTCATCTAATGCCAAGTGGCATGTATCAAAGACACATGCAAGATCCCACATTTCTAATTGCTTACGAAAGGAAGGATAAAAAAAGTCATTAATAAGCCAGGCAACAAATGCAAGGGAATAATTTAACTTTTTCAAGGACTAAGTTGCATTAAGTTTATATAGCCTGACCTCCATTACATGCTTGTAGAATTGGTATGTCTATGTATTTGGTAGAATAGGTAAAGAGGTCACTTAAGATACTAGAAGTACATATTAGCTCTATTGTTACCTTACATAACTGTTAAAAAGTTAGCGTACTTTTCAGCTGGATCCTATTAAAACAGAATTCAGTTAAAGTAATGGGATGCATATCTAAGAAGTAACGTCACTCCAGTGTAATTTTCACAGAATCAGAATGGTTTGCACTGCAAGTGACCCTATGTATCATTTAGTTCCAACCCCCCTGCCATGGGCAGGACACCTCCCACTGGATCAGGTTGCTCAGAGCCCAAACCAACCTTTCTTGAACACTTCTGGGTATGAGACATCCAAGACTTCTCTGAGCAACCTGTTCCAGTGTCTCACTACCCTCACAGTAAAGAATTTCTGCCTAGTGTCTAATCTAAACCTGCCCTCTTCCAGTCTAAAGCCATAGGATGCGGGGCAATCTCCACACTCCAATAATGAAACCATCCCCACCTATAAGCTCCCTCTAAGTACTCAAAAGCCACAATAAGGTCTCCCTGGAGCCTTCTCCAGGCTGAATAACCCCAAGTCTATCAGCCTTTCCTCACGCAGGAGGTGCTCCAGCCCTCTGATCCCCTCTCTCTGGACCCACTTGAGCTGGAAAACTGTCATGAGAGCTCAGAAACTGACTACTACCTAACACCACCACGAGTGGCTGGACTAGCAAAAAAAAAAAAATACACATCCTTCATTAGGCACATGGTATTGCAACACACAAAGCTCTGGTCACAGGACTTTCCTTTAGGCAAACAAAATTCCAACAACCAAAGAAAGTCATATAAACACTGCAGGGATTTTCCTTGCTTCCTAATCTTCTACAGCTGAGATGTTCTCTTCTGTTCCTTGAGCTCCCAACTGTTCCCTGGGGCTGGAAGTACAGGTAGTTCCAGTTCTTCACAGAATTATCCTGTCCTCCTCTTCACACAACTAATGTGTAACAATATTATAATTACATTATAAACATATAGGTTATATTAATGTACAATTATACAACTTTTACAACCAAGATCACTATATATTCATAAATTCACAAATCAAAACCAAAGTGTTAACTGACCTATGAGATTCCAAATTAAGCAGACTTTTTAAAATGCAGAAAATTCAGAATGCAGAATGTGGGACATTAGCAGCAGCAGTTGTATCTACAAATTAAATCTCAACGGTATCAATTAGCAGATTTCTCAGGAAATAATTAAAATGGGATTCTCAATTCAGTCTTCACCACTTTAACTGCAACCTCCATAATACAATAGACTCTTGGAAAACTTTTCATTTTAAATCTTCTCAGGGCCTGCATTTACAGTATTATTTTGTAAATATGCTTCAGACACTCCCATCTCCACATATCGTAGCAACACTGTGCACGTATTGCTTCAGGCTCTTCCACCCCCAGCTTCTCTAAACTATTCACCCTCCAGCAGGATTTTCCCTATGCACTGGTTTTAGTCCAAACAGCCTGTCATAACACTGTGGTCACTACAGAAATCCTGAACTAGAAGCACAGACAGAGGCACATTTTATCTTCCAAAAACCAGCTGAAGTTCAAGACGCATCCATCTCAACCTTTCTCAAGGTTATTTCCCACTAACGTTTTACACTCTTCATTCACGGAGAACTATCAGCATCTGCAACAAGCTGGCACTAAAACATACAGAGAAAATTAGAATGTAAGCCCTTGAGTTACACAATAACATTGTTCTGGCACACTTTCTCTTCCTTACTGCATTTTCTTCATCTCTGTCAGGAATACCATTTTACTTATTGTTTCCATTCACAATCACTTTCTTGTTACTGAAAAGTCAGAATGACCAGAGAGAGAAAACTGCACTACAGCACTGGAACTGTATTTCCATTGTGGAGTTTCTAAGAACAAATTTTAACAGCTAATACTTCTAAAAAGCATGAATAACACTTATTACAGCTAAACCCATATAATTTACTTAAACATCCACAAAACCCTGAACTATAGCAGGTAACGCTTTCTGATCATAAATTAAAAACTACTACAAAGCAGGTAGCAAAGTACAGATTAAGGTAGAACTTGTAAAATGCTAATTTTTCTTGGCTTGCGCATGCTTTTGTCCATCTAATATTTTTGTAGTTAAAAGTCTAATCACATTATTTTAACTGGCAAGAAGCAGAGTTCCTGCAGAGGATTAAGGAATGAAGTATGAGTTACAGGCCCTTATTATTTTCCAATTTGAAACATGGTTATTTTGCACAAAAGGCAGAGATCACATTGTTTGCTGACTGGATCACAAAACAGTTTTGCCTCACATTGCTTATATTAGTCACGTTAAAAAAAAACCTATTTTGAAATACTTCCATTTATTTTTCTTTAAATGACAAACTTCTGCATGCATTCTTTTCTCATACATCAGAACAGAATCAGCTACTGTATTTTCTGAACCAGTACTGTGTACATTATTTGAATGAAAATGCCTAGAAATGACTCATCACACTAAAAACTCCCTTAATGGAAAGTAATTATAATGGGCAATATGACTATAGCACCAGAGGTATTTTTGCTAGTAAGAAAATACAGCACACTACAGTTTTAAACACAAAGCAGTTTAAAACAAACAAACAAAATATTGTTTAGATAATTAACCAGAAAGTGTACTATATTCATTAGGAAGGGAAAAATTTCTGCAGGGGCAGAAGCCACAATTTCCAAGGAACAGCAAGACTTTTCCAGTAGTGCAATAATAATACCCTTTGCATAGTTGAGACATATAATGATATCACCTGAAAGTCTAAATTACAGCTTTGGTAATATTTAAATTACTTCATAAACAAAAAAAAATCCATACAAATGAAATCTGAAAAAACTGAGATGGCATTTACCTACTACAATGTAAAAACTGGTTAAAGACATGCTTTGTTCAAATGGGACAACTCACATTTCTCAATGTCTGCAGAATTAAGATCAATGGACACCAACCAGTACATCTCCTCCTGCCAGTCTGTAAACAATTCTTATGTCCAAAAATTCTTATTTTTGCAAAAAAGACATCTTAAAAATCATTACCCCCAGGAAGAGTTAAAACAGAGAGTGGCAATCTTGGACAGTATAAGTCTATGGAGAGAATATATAGAAAACAATGATACTTAAAGCTTGTATGCAGTAAAAATACACTTCAGTGCTCTTAATGTAATGTATTTAACCTCATGTTTAAACAGTGTTTTTCATGTAAGAACACGTTCTGAATGACTGAGCTCATAAAGTTATGAATCAGAAGCAAACAGAAAAAAAGGCTTTGAATATCCTCAGTTCACTTATTTCTTAGCAAATTAAATCAAATCCTGTCAGGGTTTACCAAGCACAGAATGACAGTTCTGATCTAAGATATTTCATCACCTCTGAGAAAAATTTGACCAATTTGGTCAAATGCATAGTTATGGAGAAGATATCATTGTATAGTCTCAATAGAGTTTTCCTCCACAAACACAGCAGTCCTTCGGCTCTTCAACTGTTCCCGTGACAGTTTGCACAAAATAAGGCTTACAAGTTTTCCTGAACTACTGTGTGGCCCAAACCAAAAATTAAAATTATTCCCCCCACCCCCAAATATGTCTACAGATGGATTTTCCTGGACTTTTATAGACACATATGCAGAAAGAAATATACATGTAAGATATGTACATGTACAAACATATGTGCATACCTGAGGTTTTCACTTTGAGGCTCTAGACATTTCTGAAGTTACACAGATTTCCTAAAGATTAAAGTTCTTAAAATGTACAAAGTTGATCTTTTACACATCTAGTAGCAGCATGTAGGTTTTGATTATGATGTCCTCTATGTAATAAAGGTATCAAGGGTGTCAAATTGCACCAGTTAAAATCCAAGAGAAACCTTCAATTCAGCTGATTATCAGAAAGCTGACCTCAGTAAGGTACTATAAATTAATTCATGTTTACCAACAGTAAAAAGAACATGAGCTCAAGCAGCCAGGTGAATGCATTAATAACAACCTTCAGGAATTAAAATATTCCCCCTCGAACAGCTCTCGGAACTTAAAGAAAGTATCTTACATTTGAAGAAAACCAGGTATGTGGTAACGAGGGTTCATGCGACTGGATTACTAGTGAATACAGAGTTCTGACACAAACACACACTTCAGTACAGTATTACCTAATGCAACCACAATTTACAAACACAACCATACCTTGCAAATCTCACTTCCCTCATCATTTCTAAAATCATGGAATTTACAGGGGTAAAAGCACTGTGGAGACTGTAAAATCAAGAATGCAGAACTTCCCTTGCTGAGTGCATGATGCCCACCATACGTGTGTTGAAAACCCAGTAAAGAAATCCTATTTTGTCCTGAAATACTTTCTGAAATATTGCAAATGTTAATAATGGAGCTCTCAGTAGCAATTACTCACTTTCAACTTGTCACTCAACTGTCACCATAACAACAACAAAAACCTTTTCATGCCTAGAGAAGACAATAGGAATTTAATTAATGAAATTCATTCAGCTGACAGCTTGAGTGAAACTAAATTCTATTCTCTAAACAAAATTAAAATACCAATTTAAAATTGCAATAATAATTTTTTTTTTCCCCCTTGAACATCCTGCTCTTTGTATTTATTTCCTCACATTCAGATATCACACTCGCTATTTATCAAATACTTTGGTTAATATGATTTTTAGGATGGCCGGCAGAATATTTTTCATGTCAATGCAGACTAAGTCTTGTAATTCACCTCAGCAGGAAATCTCAAGTGTTTATCAGGGACTGATTGTCCAAGCCAATATCCCCACAGATTGGTTGGTTACCTGCAAAGGAGTGGAGGCAAAG